>NC_041397.2:170321478-170451478 GCF_900747795.2 Erpetoichthys calabaricus
TTGTGCGTGCGGGAAACTTGATGAAAGTGAATAAGGCAAGAGAATTGGGAGGAGGCTTTAAGTTGTTTTACATTGATACAAATGAGCATGGTAGAAATGGTGAAGGTATAGTAATATTCAAAGAACTAAAAGATAGTCTGGTCAATGTAAATAGGAGGAATGATAGGTTGATGAGTTTCAAGCTGGACCTTGGTAAGACTGTAGTTAATGTCATTTGTGCTTATGCTCCTTAAGTGGGCTATAAGAATGAGGAGAAGGGCGTTTTGTGGGCACAAATGGTTGAAAAGCTTAGTGCAGCACAAGAGGAAGAAAAGGTGATTTTTGGTGGTGATCTGAATGGGTGTGTGAGAAAAGGTACAGAAATAATAGAGAGGGTACATAGAGTGTGTGGAGGAGGGGAAAGAAATGGAGAAGTGGAGAAAATAGTAGATTTTACCGTAGCATCTGATTTGGTGATAGTTAACACATTTTTTTGGAAAAGGAAAAGGGTTTGACTGAGGAGGAGGTACAGGAGTGAGCTGTATAGTGAAGGTTGATCAAGCACATCAACCCCACACAGAAGTGTGGGAGGAAGAAAAATTTTAAAATTAAGTACGCTTTTTAGGTAATAATCAGGAAAAGAACTTCTGACTACAACAGATTAGCATTTCTGTTTATATGATTAGGTTTGACTTTGAATATCTTTCATATACAGAATCTTGTCTGTTTACAGAATTTGCTTCAGATCTAATTCTTAATTAACGCTGCATTATTTCTCAGTTGCAAAATCAAAATAATGGAGTAACCCGTACAGATTGTTGCTTCAAAACAGCTACTCCAAGCCACCAGCAGATTGTTTGATTTAAAATGATTGAACTGTCTGCTATAAGAGGCCTGAAAAGAGAAGGCTGACTTTCAAAGTAGTGCTGAAAACATGCCCTATGTTCAGGACAGCTTTAAAAATGTAGGGCCTCTTATAATGAGCATTTAGAATCAGTCCAGTGTAATCAGAAACAGATGTATAACTACAACATTGTGTGTTTGCACATCCCAGTTGAAGCTTCTAGTATGCTAAATAGGACCTAAATCAATGATGGAACAGTAGGCTATAGCATTTTACAATTTAATAAAGGCAAAAGGAAGCAGACTTACATGTCAACATCTTGCACTCCTGGAACCTCCACGACTCTAGACAGTCTACATAGCTGCTGGAAGAAGTCTTAGAAAAACCTGGAGTGGTAATGGAGGATTTCTCAACAGAATCTCTAAGGGGCCGAATGCTAACCTTACATGATACATAGACATATATTGAATGACACACCTAGTCTAATACACAAGATATCTGCACAAACACAGCCACAATTGTGAGAAAGATCTATTAACAGATGCCTATGGTGAAAGGGTGAAAATCAAGGCCTAAGTGAACAAAATGTTAAACTTTAGCCTTATTTATTACTGAGGAAAGTAGGTGATCCTTTGTCCAGTTAAGTATTAAAGCTAAGCCCAATGTCTTAAAACCATATGGTTCATGGTGCTGTTGTAAACAATTTCAGAAAATTCAAACACATATCGGAATTTGATGCCTATCCTATACCAATGGTTAAAGAGCTCAATGAGAACATGGAAAATGACTCATACATAACCTGTTTCATCATTAAATAGGATACTGGCAGGCTGAAGAAAGATGCTAAGAGGAAAAACTGCCAATAGCCTTATGGACTCCCAGTGGAAAGTGTCAGCATTATATACTTTTCTTTAAAGCTGGGTTATCACCATAAGCAAGTATCAAGCAGCATAAATATAGAAATTCTTTTCTCTCTCAATCGATATATCTAGAAAAAAAACATTTGCCTTTGAAAGAAGCTGAGATCCACACTAACCCACTAAACTGTAAATCTGATGTTTAAAAATAATATCAGGGATATGGTAGGTCACACCAAACCTCAATTGATCAAGCAGAATAGAATCCTGTTTCAGTTTAGATCTAAAACAAAATGACAAGTCAATGCCTTTTGGAGATATGCGTATACAGTCTTACATAACAAACAAACAGGCTCCTAAAGCTGTTTCCTGTACTTTATAGGTTGTGGCATCTGTAAAAGATGGAACTATATGCTCATGAAAAGTTGAGGATGCCAGATTTCACAAGTCCTTTATTCAATACACTTGGATGCCTCCAATACAGGAATGGAAACATTGCTTTAAAATGCGAACCTAAGAAGAGAACACTGAAGTTCCATTAAACCTAGTCAAGGATTTGAGAAGTACAGTATATAATACAGGACAGCACCTGTGGATCTTCAGTTTGTCTGGAAGAAACTCTGCCAGAGAAACTACTCTCAGCACCTTCAGAAGTACAATGGTTACTTAAATACATGAAATAGTTCTGGTTTGAAAAATTATCCCTATTGTGAGGACTTTTTTTAATGCCAAGGAACCCTCTAGTGTCACAATACCAACAGAATCATCCAGCTAATCAAATCTTGGAGGAAAAAAAATGTGACCTTCACTTTTTTGTTACAGTGGATTTACAGTTTTTGTACAGTGTGGCACCGGCCGGGACGCCCAGGAAGACAGGAGGAGGGATCATTCCTCCTCCAGACCGCGTCGGGGTATCCGCCCTGGCTCTATTGGGGGCCATGGGTACAGGGCTTGGAAGCCCAACCCTGTAGGGGCCCGTGGTCACCGCCAGGGGGCGTCCCCCTGCCTGAAGGACCCTGGACCCCAGTACTTCCACCACACCAGGAAGTGCTGGGGGGAAGAAGAGAGGGAACACCCGAAGTGCTTCCGGGAGGACAGCCGGCATTTCCGCCACATTGGGGCGTGTCCGCGGGATTGCCGGTATACACCTGGAACACATCCGGGTACAGATAAAAGGGGCCGCCTCCCTTCATTCTTTCTTACACCTTGTCCTGCTTCCACCCGACTCCAGCCTCGAATGAAGGGAGGCGTTAAGGGAAGCATTAAGTGCTTACAGTCTGTGTACCTTCTCTCAAAACTACGTGCATATTAGCATTTCAGGTTTGGATGAAAAAGAAAATCAAAAATGCTACTCTCTGCCCTATGCCTGGCCTTCTTCACAAGCACTATCTGTATTGTCCATCAACTAGCTAGCATTTTGTTAGTTTTCATCTAGTCTTAGGAGTAAATGAAAGGAAACCACAAGACTGTACTTGTGTACTGGTTTTAAGTTCTGCATTTTTGTAAAAGGGGTCTGCTAAATAATAATTTAAAAGCACTCAAACATCATTAAAATCAATCAAAAGGTCATTATAATCAAATCATACATTCAATTGTTCAGTTTGTGAAAAATGTAAAGATTACCATGTTCAATTTTACATAAGACAGACAGAAAGAATGAGAAAGATAGACAGTCCCTGCCTTTCACAAAGTGTTTTTCGAGGATAGCATGGGACGCTTGAAGCTCTAAACTGGATTAGAGATTAAGAGTTTAGAATTTTAGAGTTGAAGTAGGTTCAGAAATGTATGGATAAGCACCAGTGATCTTGTCCTAGTCTCTGTTTACATCAAGGGAAGTGCCTGTGTGTGCCATGCTTGATCAATCACAAGCAATTTTCCCAGGATTTTTTCTGCCAGAATTCACAAAGGCACACTGGATGCAGCAGATATAGTACTACATTGTATGTGTTTATCCTTGATCAAATAAGCTTCTGAACATGGAGAATTTAAGACTCATTTTTACATAAAATATGAGGTATAAATCAGTCTTAATTGTCACCTATCAGAAGGAATATTGTTGGGGACCCTGGTGCCAACTTCTCCAATCACAGTGAAAAATTCTGAAAAAATGTACGCTTTTTCATTGATCAGAAAGTTGTCCAATTCACAGATGACAATAACATCTAGTCAAACAAAAATAGGGTGTTCTTGAAAGTGAGGACTAAATATAAAATCTGAAAAGTCCTGCAATGTTATACAGTAATTCTTAGATTTTTTTAAACATTCACTTCACTCTAAAATCTAATGCACTTTCAAATGAGTATTATACAGTATGAGCATTATATTATATTAATGTTAAATCCCTGGTCAGCGAGCTTTTTAAATATACCTGTAAATGACCAAAACTGCTTCAGACACTTGCAAAGTGTAGGCATGGCTAAAGATAAAAAGCAGACGCAAAGTGTAGCAATGGGGATAATTGTGTGCTTGTGTCAGATGGTATGGCAATTTTTAGATATTTCTTTATTGCAATAAAAACATCTTGTCAAATTAATTTCTGCTGGTAGTAGGTAAAATATCTTAAATATATCTGCTAACCTTTGCTCTCTCTCTCTGCCTCTCTTAGAAATGAAGCAGAAGTGGCGGATGGCTGACCTTGAGCTGCAACGTGCTGACGAAGGACTACGGGCCTATGAGACTCAGATTCAGCAACATCTTGAAAGACAGACACACCTTAGAGATCTGAAAGCTCGCCTGCAAAAAGAGACATCCTCTGTAGCCAAGATTGACTTAACTTATCTTCTCACAGTAACATCAACCCCACTCCGTTCTGCCTGCTCAGAAGTTCAAGTGAGTACTACCCTCACACCTATTTGACAGGATGATGATGACAGCACCTAACTGTTTCAGTGTTGCAAGCAGGGGTAAAAGGCCAGATCACCTACGTTGGCTCAGGTGAGCATCGAAATCCACAACAGCTTTGACCCTTTTCGCTCCTCCGCAGTACTGGCAGATCTTGGTGATGTACAGTAGTTGTTATTAAGGATTCAATTGTACGCAACCTTTATATTTCATGCTCTAAACAGAAATCTTTTGTTTCTTATTTTCCCAATGCACAAGCTCAAGACATTACAAGAAGAGCACCATAGCCTTCGAGAAGTGCCAGGACAGGGCAGCTAGAACCATTGTATTTCATGCAGGCATAAATTACATTTGTTTTCGACAGTCAGAAGTTCAAAAGGCAGACTTTGCAGCACTAATCCAGGCCATGAAAGACCCCGGCTGTTAGAATCATCATTTCGGGTCCTTTGCAGTTAGTTAGAAGGCTGAATGAAGCGTACAATCGACTACTCTTCTTGAATAACTGGCTGAGAGGCTTCAGCAAAAGATGAAATATTGGCTTTGTGGACTACTGGGATCTCTTCTGTGAGAGAGACCATTTCTACAGACGAAATGGGCTGCATCCTAACAGATTTGGCACCCGGCACCAAAAACATCTCAAAAGTAATCTGTCTTCTCTGTTTATGTAAATTTAGTTCTTTTTTCCTTAATGCCTTGCTGGCATGTGATAATTCTGTTATGAATTCAAATTTAGATGTACATTGTATTAACACTACAATAACTAACCATAGTCTAACTAAAAAACCCGGACAAATTGGTATATATGCGAATAATTTAATTAACATTTCCTCTATAGATGTGCACTGTATCAGAATTATAACAGATTATAGATTAAAGAAAAAAATCAGCATTAACAAGAATAACCTTGTAATATAACCTCTGCAACACTCTGCCTTACTGAGTCCTTAAATATGGCTCTGCTAAATATTAGAGCTTGAACCAGCAAAACCTTTTACATTAACAATCTGATGAGTGATAAGAATATAGACTTTCTCCCACTAAGTGAAACATGGCTTAACTCAAATGCTGCTGCAGTATTAATTGAAGCAACATCCATGAATTTCAGCTTTGCTCATTTGGTTCGCCTAGGCAAAAAAAGGAGGATGTTTAGTGAGCATCTACTCAAGCCAATTAAACAGTAAAAATACCGGTTTTGGTACCTTCACGTCTTTCAACTGGTCGTTATTCAAGAAATCTCTGTCTCTCATATCATCCGTTTATACTCCTCCAAAATATGATGCGTCTTTTATTGAGGAATTCTCAGACTTAGTACTCATAATAACAATGAACTATGATAGGTACCTAATTGTAGGTGATTTTAATTTTCATACATTCAAGAGAATTCCAGAAATTACTGCAATCTTTTTCGATCTGATTCAGCATGTCAACCAGGCCATGCATACAAAGGAAGACTACACGTTAGATTTAGTGATTTCAACAGGATTAAAAGTTGACATAAGGCAGGTTGTGGCTCTCAGCATTTTGGAACATTTTTGCATTTTATTTAATGTAGAAATATCGACAACTACAACTAATGTGAAGTGTACTGTTAAAAGACATCATTTTGATACATCTGCTGCTTCAATTTTAGCTAATATTCTAAACAATCAATCCAGTTGTAGTGTTTACTTCAATAGTACTAATAGTGTGAATAATAAAGTGGAAAATTTTAATGCTAAAATAATAGGTGCAGTTGACATAGTGGCACCTGAAAAGATATTTAAGAAATCCTCCAGCACTATTATACCATGGAAAACTCAAAGAATGTCAAATTTAAAGAGAACATGCTTGAGGGCTGAGTGTAAATGGAGGAAAACTTAACTGCTAATCCACTATGAAATATTGAAGGCAAAAATAACTGAGTATAACAAGGCAATCCTACTTCTCCAAACATATAAATGATATTGCTTATAATCCAAGAGTTTTATTTTCAACTACTGATTGTCTTTTAAACCCAGCTCACAATATGGAATGCCTCCTTAAAACTATTAGTGAAACTTGAGAAGCTTTTGCCTTATTTTTCAAACACCAAATAAATTGTATTAGAAATAACATAGTACAACCCCCCAAAGTTAATCTAATTGAATCCCAACCTACCCTTTAAATTGAGATCAATTCTTTTAATGGAATAAATCAACCCAAACTATGTAAAATAATTTCTCACTTGAACCCTCCACTTGTGTCCTTGATCCGGTACCGACACGCCTTTTTAAATAAGTCTCTGATGTCCTATTCAATAGTGAACCTGACATAGTAAACTCATCATTAGATACGGGGGTCTTCCCTGACTGTCTAAAGACTGCAGTTGTTAAACCCCTACTCAAGAAAAGTAATCTTGACTCATCTCACTTTGATAATTTTAGACCAATTTCTAACCTGCCTTTCTTAAGTAAAATTCTGGAAAAGGCAGTAATTAAGCAGCTCAATGATTACTTGAATAAACATTCTATTCTTGATAAGTTTCAGTCAGGTTTTAGAACAAATCATAGTACAGAAACTGCACTGGTTAACTCTAGAATTACCAGAGCCTACGAAAAAACTCGTACATCCGGCCCACCTTAAATCCATTCACACCTCTCCCTCAGCATCTGTTGTCCTGTAAATGTGCTGATTAAGACAAGCAGGAAGTAGCCTGCTATTCCATCCCCCAAGGATGCACAGAGGCCACTGAGAAAAGAAGAGTGTTCATGGCTCACTTTGCAGAGGAACTTCGTCGTCGCATCTTACTAGAAAAGGCGATGGAAAAAGAAAAGAAGGATGCAACATCGACAAGCTTCTGTTCCAAGACAGCCGCTTTCCCCAGAAAAGTAAACTGAGTCAGTGTCAGGTGCCCTTTCAATGTAATAGGAACCAAAGCATAGAGAGAAGTGTGCGCATTGCAACAGGTATGGCCTCCGTGCATGCCTTGCACAGTACATGTGCGTTGATTGCTGCCAGGTCAAGCTTGTTACAACACAAGCAAATGGCCACCTGCATGTTCCTGCGCGCACTGAATATGCTCACGCCTTTTGGTGCACGATGTCAATGCAGCACGGAGAAAAAAAGAAAGAGACAAATACTGTATATGGGACACTGGGTATATATTTATTGTACTTGTAAACGTTTTATTTTTTCAGTTTTATTCTCTGAATCACAATCACGCTGTACATACACCCCTCCTGATCTGACTCTAAGTAACAGCGCCAGAATAAATTTACACCCAATCTGACTCTGTTCGTTTTCAAATAATATTGCATTAGTGCGATGATGATTTCTGGTTGGTACTATTCAGGTCATAAAATGAATTCTTCAAAATGTCACATATATTGTGTCTCTTTCAGGTGTGTAATAGAAACCACAGTATAGAGAGAAGTGTGCGCATTGCAACAGGTACACACGTCATAAATGTAGGAAGGACGGGTCCTTGCGTGTGTTTGAACTGTTAACATTAGAATGTGATGATTGCATATAGCGCTGAACTGACCTCTCTGTATTATTGTTGCCTCTGCATGTCCTGGAGTACAAAAGAAACAGCAACATGTGGGGACTGGCAAGATAGGGGAAAAAAACATGCGGTGTTATGCGAATGAATATGAATAATATGAATAATGTTGCATCCGTGCCACAATGTTTTCCGAAATATGAAGAAGGCAGATTCACAAGCGTTTGTTTGTCAGCTTTTATCCCTCCAGATCAGAGAATGTCCAGTTCCATTGCCTCAAAACACCACTCACATCTACAGTTACTCCCAGTTTCAAATAAAAACTAAAAGCAGCAGATCCCTAGGGTGGTAGTATGTATCACAATCGTGGCTGAGAGAATAAAAGTGAAAAAAAAAAACTAACTTAAATGTACACTGTCTGTTACAGATGCAAACCAAATGTATGTGTATACTGTATAATATTAACAATAAGAGCAGCTCACTACTAAAAATGGCAAATACAGGAGGCAGACAGGATCGAACTGGGGACTCTTAATTACAAGTCAGCAAATCTTACCGCTACGCCACAGAAGCTGTTGCCTTATCCTTGAACTTTTTGTGAAAGTGTTTATTTGATCGTTGGATTTCAGGTTTCACACATTATATAGTTTATGCCAACATTTTGTCATTTACTACTAAAATATGACAAATGTTTCTGTTTTAACAAAGTGTTTACACAGATTATTATAGAAACAGAACACACATGAAATGCATGTGTTCCAAATAACGATCTATTATTACCACTCTAAAACTCCAGCACTTAATTCACTCCCAGATAATCAATCAAGGCATGAGCTGGGAGAAGTTTGTGAACGGTCTGTGAGGGTGGGGGATGGAATAGCAGGCTGTTTGCTGCTTGTCTTAATCGGCACATTTACAGGACAAAAGACGCTGAGGGAGAGGTGTGAACGGATTTAAGGTGGGCTGGATCTACAAATTTTTTCGTAGGCTCTGGTAATTCTAGTATTAAAGTAGTAAATGATTTGTGAATTAATGCATTCTTGTTCTCTTACACTTGAGTGCAGCATTTGACACCATAGACCACAGCATTCTTTTAAATCACATTCGATAATGGGTGGGCCTATCTGGCAGTGTCTTAAAGACTTTAGTCCAATTATCAAATAAACACGTGCGCTTTTATTGTAGAATATAACCAAAGAAAAAAAATCATTCAATTTACATGTTGCTGTCAATGAGTTTAAAACCCAAGTTCAAATGTCAATCGACAGATAATTGATATGTCTTCTTGGATGGTGCAGAGGTAAGAACTGTTGCCTTATAATCAAAAGGTTGCGGGTTTGAGTATGGCTGCTCCTCATTTTAAGTAGTGAGGTGCTATTATTATTACTATATTATAATAAATACATACTTTTTTTGTAAAAGAAATCATATCTTCTATTCATACTTTGGTTTATAGAAGAATGAACACCAATTTCAGATTCATATCTGCAAATACGTAGGGCTGCTTAGAAACACACTCCATGAATATAGTTCCATCATTCTCTATGATGTTTAATAGTTAAGGAACAGATGTTCTACTTTTTAAATTACACTTTTTTTTTAACAAAATACAATGGTCCTAAAATCGATTGTGCTGTCTGTGGAGAATTTAAGCCTAATAGAATGGCAATGAGTGGAGCAAAATGATTTTCCAGATAACACTTCTTTGTTTTTAAAATATGTGCTTAAGACACTATATATTGTACAAGTTCAGTACATGTTTCTAAAATAATGAAAAGACCTGTTTGGTTTTACAGACCTGAGGTTTGTCATGTGGACCTTTAGGCATCCTTCCGTTGGTTGTTGTCCGTTGATTGTTTGTTTGTTGGATGCTTCTTGCTTTTAAAGCAAGTGATGGAGAAGAAAAAAAAAATTATTTTTTTTGCTGTATATACTGTCCAACTGTAGTGTTTCAATGGTGCACTATAGTACTTACAAGTATCATGTGTCTGCTGAGTGACAGGTGAACTCCATACACCACGGTTGTTTTCTTTACAAGGCCTCACCGAAAATTCATATTGAGTGCTTGGTCTTAGCTTGTCAATCACTGTGTCTGTTGTTGGACAGTCTTGATAGGTCCATTTCCTGTTATTTTCCTTTTCCCTGTACCGGATTGTAAAGTATCTGTAGATAAAATGAAAATAATATTGAAGGGTATATGTGACTAACTGCAGGCCGTATTTTCTTCTGTAATTATCAAAGTCATTGTGATTGGATAATACGTAGATTATAAAACCTGCAACACCATCAACATGTTTAAAAAGCTAGCTCTTTTGATCACACCTTATCTTATAGTATATACCATGAAAATTAGTGCAAAATGAAATGCAACTTCTTCTTTAGTACATATGAATGAAATTATGCAACTCTGGTAAGTAAGCTTTAAATATGTAACATTTTTAAACCTTTTTATAAGAATTCATGATCAAGGATCGCAAAAGCCTATCCCAACAACTTCAGCTGGAAGGCACAAAACAAACCAGGACAAGGCACTAGTCCATTGCAAGCAAACTTTAATTAAAAAATAAGTTGATTTATTCACTGATTATCACTGACAACAGGGGAATTAGGAGTTACCAGTCCATCAAAACTGTAAGTCTTTTGGAGAAAACAGTAGTAAGAAACATGTAGTTCATTAACCAAATATTTTAAGGAAAGGGCATATTGTAAGTGTGTTGTCATTCTGGAAACTAATGTTTGATTTTTCAATTTATTGACAATTTCATTAACAATTTACATCTGAACTCCTGCAGTACTATGCTCAAAATAATTTCAAAGCAGCCACTAACACCAAAGAACTTATTTTTTAAAATTAAATAGCACAATATACAGGAGAATTCCTCTTCAGGAATCTCTACTTTATCGTGGTGGAGAGGTGTGTGTACCCATGTGACCCTATGAGCTATGCTGTCTGTAGCAGAAGCTCCTGGCAGGGCCTCCCAAATCAAATTGGTCCTATGTAAAGGGTCAGACAAAGAGTGATTCAAACTCCCCTACTGATACAGATACACAAATATAAAAACAGCAGCCTGACAGGTATGAGGTATGGAGACAGGCCTGGGGTGAGTGCCTGGTTGGCGAGCACCTGACGGCCTAGTCTGTGGGCCCACCACCTGCAGAAGGAATAGAGGCCTGGTACATGTGACCGGGACGTCAGTTGAAGGCAGAGGCCTTGGAATACTAGAACCCAGACACATAAATTAACATTTGGGATGTTGAAAGTCAACCATCTTGGGGGCTGGGGGAGCTGGAGCTAGTGAGTGAGGTGGAGCATTACCAACTATATGAAGCTGAGCTCATATCCACCCATTCGCTTGGTTCAGTTAAAAGAGGCTGAACTCTCCTTTACTCTGTCATTGCCCAGGAGGAAAGGTTGCAGGTGGAACTAGGCTTCTTATTGTGCCCCGTGCCTGGTCATGTTAGAGTTTGTCCAGGAGAATGCACTGACTGGCAGTTTGCCGTACAAGGCCTTCTTGGAATGCCTGGAAAGGATCCTGGAAAGGGTTTCAGCTGGGGACTCAATAGCTCTGCTTGGTAACAATGAAGACATCTACAATGTTGTGATTGGAAGGAATGGCCTCCCTCTTTTAAACCCTAGCAGTGTTTTGTTATTGGACTTCTGTGCTAGACATGGTTTGTCTATAACACACACCATGTTTGAACATAACTTGGTTCATAAGTGTATTTGGTATCGGATCACCTTAGGCCAAAGGTCTATGATCGATTTTATAATAGTATCATCAGATTTGCGGCCATATGGTCTTGAACACTTGGATGAAGAGAGAGTCAGAGCTGTTAGCTGATCACTGCCTGGTGGTGAGTTGGGTCAGATAGTGGGAGAGTCACCTGGACAGACCTGGAAAACCCAAACAATTCAATTCTGGAAGCCGCATTGACAAATATATTTACACTTGTCTTCAATAAATATCAAACAAAAAATGCAACAGACTAAACAATTTTAAAAGTAATTATACATCAATGTAGACAATAAAAAAGGCATTTAATACCCAATAGGTTATTTTCTTTAAAAGCCTTAATTATTGCATATTGTCTATTTTTGTTACTCATTACTGCTTAGGTTTTTTTAACAACTAAAGAGGTGTCTTTTCTGGTTTTTATTTGTTTAGGTTATAGGGTGTGACTGTGTAGAAAGAAGTATTTATGGTCAACATTGGCTAATATATTATTTTTGAAGACTGTTATTTTTTCCTAAAGCTGACCACTTTATAGAAATGAACTACTATCGATTTCCTGTGTTAAAGAACTGAATAAATACTACATTTTTTTCAGACACCCAAGTTCTTTAATTGGCATTTCAAAAATATTGTTGGCTTAAAAGGTTATTATTATAACCTCATAAGACAAAATTTGGTAATTCCCTATGAAATATTGTTTATTGCAATGTAACAAAAATTGGGAGAAAGAGAAAAAATCAAAGCTTGCACCCACTGTCCCACACCTGAAAGACACCCTTTCAATTACACAAAAGGAAATCTTTTTTTGGAATCATTGTATTTTCTTCGTTTCTAGGGAATAACAGAGTTAACAATATCAGGGTAAATTTTCAATACAAGACATTTACAACAAATACATTTTGATGATGCTGTTTACCAGGGAAAAAAAAAACAAAAAAAGTAACAATAAAACAAATTAAATTGAAACAGAAGAAATGGCAATGAAAAAACTGTTAGATATGTAAATGAGTTTAAGAAGTACATATAGAAATGAGTTTTGCCAGCTCAAAAAAGAAAGCAGTATTTGGACAAGAAATAAATGTAATTCTCTGAAGCTAAAGAAATAACTGTTCTCAACAAATAAATAGGCAAGTTGAAACAAGTTCAACTTTACATTATTGTAAGGGACAACAGGCATGGGCTGGCACCCTGAACAGGACACGGCATAGTTAATTACCTGACCAACAGACTAATGTAATTAAGGAGCATGGGGAAACACTGTATTCGGAACAGTGGCTTCCCCAATATGTTAGATGATGGCACACCCAGACCAGGATTCCCACACAGATCCATGCAAGGCATAATCAGAATTATATTCTTGTGGGGCAGCTCGGTTGGGTTCTGTAGGGGCCACCAGAAGGAGCTTTTGGGATTTGTATCCACTACTTTGTAAGACTCCCAATTGACCTGGAAGTACTTCACATAACCTGTGAGCATGATGACACAACAGACAGCATGCTCAGACTTTTGTACAGTCGCCCCCAAATTTGAGCAACAAATCTGAAATACTTAAATGGGTCAATGTCATTCGTCTGGAATTTCCAGCCGCAAATAAGCTTACTCACTGGACGAGTATAAATGTGATCCTTCACTTTGACTTCAGCAATGCAAATTTTTCCATCACCACTAGTGATAACTTTAGTGAACTTTCCAACAGGCCAAAAGGCCTTAGGCAGCTGTTGATCAATGATTAGAACAATTCAAGGAGGATGAGGAGTTTTTCCATTTATGTCTTTGTTGCAAGTCAGATAAGTAACACCTGCTAAAGTTAGACCAAAAATGGTCAGCGAAAACCTGGCTATGTTTCCAATGATAACATCCCAATAAATCACTAGCACCATAAACTGCCTGTGGTAAGGAAGCATCCTGCTGCCCCATGAGCAAGAGATTTGGAGTAACTGGATCTGGATCAGCTATATCAGAAGAAACATATCCAAGAGGTTTGGAATTGAGAATGCCCTCCACTTCAACCAGCACTGTTTGGAGAACTTCCTCTGACACAGTGTGGTCCTTGAGGACAATATGTAGGGAGTTCTTCACAGATCTAATCTATCGTTCCCATACCCCTCCAAAATGAGAAGCGTGAAGCAGATTGAAATGAAAGTCTATTCTTTGCCTTGCAAGTTGTTCCTGAAGTGCAGGCTCCATAGTGGCAAAAGCTTCTTTAAGTTCTCGGTCCCCGCCTCGGAAGTTAGTTCCTCTATCAGCCACAATCTCATAAGGCTTATCACGATGAGTAATGAATCTTCTGAGAAACAGAAGTAATGAATCTGTGTCCATACTGGGAATAAGGTCTAAATGAACACATTGTGTAGTGAGACACTTAAAAATGATACCCCAGCACTTTTCTAACCTTCTTCCTATTTAAATTGTGAATGGACCAAAGCAGTCCACTCCCGTATACCAGAAAGGTGGTTTTTGTATACATAGACTTACATTTGAAAGATCGGCCTTCTTGGGAATGATAGGCTAACCACACCACTTGTGACATTCAAAACACTGTCATTGGTGACCTTTGATAGCTTGTCTTCCCCGAAGTATCCAGTAAGTTCTCTGAATTTCAGCAAATACTCGCTTTGGCCCAGGGTGAAGTAAATGTTAATCATAATCATGAATTAGAATTATATATTATGATCAGGTGACAGCACAATAGGATGTATTTCATCCTCCCCTAATTCTGATGCAGCCTTGCATAGGCGACCTCCAACCCAGATTAAATACAATGTCTTATCATATTGAGGAGATAGACTGTATAAACTGCTAGTTTTTTGCACTCTATCGCCTTCGTTCAGCAATTTTACTTCTTCTGGAAAACTTTCCCATTGGACTCTCTGCAAAACAGCAACTTCAACTTTAATTAATTCACTCGTGGATAGGAACACTGCAGTCATCCCATTTACGGCTAAATGAGTGGTTTGAATCAGATCTTCCCATTCTGTAAACAGAGAAAGTTCAGGGAATGTTTTATCGGCTACTGAGGTCAAACCACAGAACAAGAATTTCTGTACTTCCTCAGACCCGGTATTAATGGGCTTAGGGGTGTCTGGCCAATGATCTGATGACAGGAGAAGAAAAGAAGGACCCTGATTCCACCTGCTTGTTGTTTTGTCTTGGTAGAGTAATATATTGCTCTACTTTCTTCTTTTGTTTTATTAAGTAGCCTTTGTCAGAATGCTTCAAATCTCCCAGTCTTACCACTGTTTATAAGGTATTATACACTGCCTGGCCAAAAAAAAAAGTCGCCACCTGGATTTAACTAAGCAAATAGGTACGAGCCTCCTATTGGATAATTACTGCATGGGCGATTATCTTTCAGCTGGCAACAAGTTATTTAACCCCAACTGGTGCAATGAGTTTCTTCTCATTTCTTAAACAACCATGTCGAAAGACACATCTCGTGGTCGTGGAAAAGATGTTACTCTGTTTGAGAAGGGTCAAATCATTGGCATGCATCAAGCAGAGAAAACATCTAAGGAGATTGCAGAAACTATTAAAATTGGGTTAAGAACTGTCCAACACATTATTAAAAACTGGAAGGATAGTGGGGACCCATCGTCTTCGAGGAAGAAATGTGACCGGAAAATAATCCTGAATGATCGTGATCGGCAATCACTTAAACGTTTGGTGAAATCAAATCGAAACAACAGTAGAACTCAGGTCTATGTTTAATAGTGAAAGTAAGAGCATTTCCACATGCACAATGCGAAGGGAGCTCAAGGGATTGGGACTGAACAGTTGTGTAGCTGTAAGAAAACCACTAATCAGTGAGGCAAAGGTGAAAAAAGGCTTCAATTTGCTAGGGAGCATAAAGATTGGACTCTGGAGCAATGGAAGAAGGTCATGTGGTCTGATGAATCAAGATTTACCCTGTTCCAGAGTGATGGGCGCATCAGGGTAAGAAGAGAGGCGGTCAGACTCTACCATCATCAATGCAAGATCTTGGTGAAAAATTAATGCAACACTGGATGGAACTAAATCTTGTGACATTGCAGAAGCTTATCGAAACAATGCCACATCGAATGCGTGCCGTAATCAAAGCTAAAGGCGGTCCAACGAAATATTAGAGTGTGTGACCTTTTCTTTTGGTGGCGACTTTTTTTTTGGCCAGGCAGTGTAGTATATAGCTTCTCCCCACCTTACCTTCTACATCTATAACCTCAGGCAATTAGGTGTAGTAAAAGACAAGCAGGAGTTAAGTTACAATTTAAACAATGCATTATTGATAATATTCATAAATAATAACAATATGCAAAGTACATTTGAATATTGGCAACCATACAACCTGATAAATGGTGATGTGTAGTTTCAGGCGGCACACAGACTTGTTAGTTACTTAAAAATATCTCTAGTTCATTTGAGGTCAGCTTTCTTCAGAACAGTCCGCATGCCTGTCTCAATATGGCTGCCAAGCTGTGCTCTTCATTGTGTTGTCCTTTTCAGTTCATGGTGTGTGATGGTCATTCATCAGTTTGGTATGAGAGAGAGAGCTGAGTAAAGCAGGCAAATTTATAGGTTTTCTGTCCAACCCTACAGCCAATAGGGTGTCATAGTACTTAAAAGCTTCTGACACAAGCCAGTTCCAAACAGCCATACTTCAGACCAATGAGGGAATAGAACGCCTTCACACCTGCCCCCAAAACCATATGTTAAGGTAAAGTTTGGCAGTTAGGCAGCCTGGATTTCATGCAGGGACTGACAGAGAGACTTTAGCAGAGAAACAGTTGCCAAACTGGTTTGAGGCACTTCCCCCAAACCTTGCCGTAAAATTCAAAGAGACCCATTCCTAAAGGGGGGGGGGGGGGGGGTAAACATGAATGACTCTCACTAATGTAACACTAATATTACATCGCTTTGCCTAAGTTACAAATAAAGACATACAAAATATTTATCAAGTTGTATGAAAAATTTCACATCACAACATGAGTTAATGACAACAAAGTCTTCCCTCTAGTAATGTCATCAGCAGGATTCTCTGCAGATTCAATATATCTCCATTCTGCAGAACTCGTGAGTTCCTGAATCTCTGCAATATGTGTTCCTACAAACACTTTGTAGTGCCAGAACTCAGAGTTAAGCCAGTTCAATACCATTGTGGAGTCAGTCCACCAAACTGTATTTCTTAAAGGAACTGAGAGTTCTGTATGCAGCAGCTTTGCAAGCTGTGCATCTGTTAATGCTGCACAGAGCTCCAAATGTGGCACTGACAAATGCAGCTTTGCAAGCTGTGCATCTGTTAATGCTGCACAGAGCTCCAAATGTGGCACTGACAAATGTTTCTTAGGTGCTACACGTGATCTTGCAATTAAAAGGACACCTGTATTTTCCCTTGAGCACCTTCAATCAAGAGGCATGCAACAGAACTGAATGCTTGCTGGGAAGCATCACAGAATACATGTAAGTACACAACAGCTTTGGCTAATTTCATGCCCGAAGTATAACAGCATGGGAGGACAATCTTGGGTATGTGCAGCAATTTATTCCTTCATTCATTTGATGTTAGGAGAAGGTCATTGGCAATAGGTTCATCCCAATCTTGTTCCTTTCTCCAAAGGGTCTGAATCAGGATTTTAGCTCGAGTGATGAAGGGAATGAGATATCCTATTGGGTCATATTGACTGGCGAAAACCCTGTAAATATTCCTCATGGTAGGCTGATCATAAGGAACAGATTTGAATTTGTATCCCAGTGTGTCTGGGAAACAATCCTAACGTAATACTAAGGTTGATTCTTCTGGATAAATGTTCACTGCCTGATATCAAACCCATCTCCTGCCAGCAGCACCTGACACTGATCAATACGCTGCTTAGCTTGGAGAGGAGACTGAAATGACTGGAGGCAGTTATCAACATAGAATGCCTTATGTACAGAGTCCACGACTGCTTCATTCCCTTCAGCATGCTCCCTGACATGCTTCTGCACAGCAAAAATTGTACCGCATGGGATACAGGTTGTGCTGAAAGGAGAGTGACCTACATCCAGCTCTCTCCAGAGGAACCGTAATAGTGGCTGATCTTCTGGAAGAAGTCTAATCTGATAAAACATGGCACAAATGTCTCCACTGACAGCTACTGGGTATTCTTGGAACCTCAGAAGAACTCCAATAAGTGATTGGCTCAGAGATGAACATGGGAGCAGACTTTTGTTGAGTGATTTAGTCTGTTAGACAAATGAACAATTAAATACCAGTCTGGCTTTATTATTGTGGTGAACAAGATGGTGTGGGATATACAAAGAATTGGGAGATTCACTTGCCTCTATTGGTAATCTTCACAACATATCCAGAGTCCAACAGTTTGTTAACCTGTTTATTATATTGACTAGCTCTCTCAAGGACTGCTGTTAGCAGCATTTCAGTACTTCTCAAAAGGCTCATTACTGCTGAATGGGATGCATGAAGGAGGGGAATGGTTTTCTACCATAACAGATGTGTGGCATACCTCTGTACATTAATTTCAACACAGGTGGTTTTAGTTTCAAGTATCTCCACAGCTTCTTTGTGTTGTTTAGACATAGTCACATCTTTCTCCTGACGGAATGGAAGGGTGTCTAGTTGCCACAGTCTCTCTACATGATGATGGAGGCCATGAATAGGCTGCTGAATTGAATTATGCAAGCATGAAACCTCACCATAAGGCTGGTGGAGGAATTCAGCTGGGCCTTGTAAAGTTCAGTCCAATTAGGTACATACAGCAGCTGGTCCCCCTGGGGGTCCCTGACACACTGACTTAATGGGTGTAATTAGGTGAGGATGGTCAGACCCAATTAGAACCAATGGTTGAATTTTTGTATATGACTTAAGGGGAATTCCCCTAAGGTGATCATACTATCTTTGAAGGGATTCTAGAGGGCATGATTGCTCCGCCAAATTAAGCTGGTCAGCAGTAAATGCACTGCTGATACTGTACTGTTTTCTAGGATTACAGGCCACTGATATTGCAAAATCCACTGTTGCACTCTTTAATTGTACAACATCCTGATGGATGGTTCGCAGTTCTAAAAGCTCCTTTCTTCCATCAAGACCAAGCTGTCTTAGAGCTGGTGGTAAGATAATTGTGCATTCAGTTCCATCATCTAGTACAACATCAGTATTTAGGGTCTTCTTGCCATTGGCCAGTATTAGCTGGACAACCTTTAGCATAACCTTACTGGAACGATGGCTCTGATTGATGTACAATATACTGGAGGAGGCACTGACTGTAATGAATACTTTGATTGGTAACTTGTGCTACATCATGGAGAACCTGAAGATGTTGTTCCCCACAGACAGGTCACGTTTCCATCAATAGACATTTGTCTGGTTTATGCCCTCTGCCACATTTCCAGCATCGTTCGTTGTACTTTACCCACTCCATCTGGTGGGCAGTGTCCAATTTGGTCCTATTTAAATAATGCTCATGATTATTGTAATAAGGACAGAATGGTTTGAACCGCTCTCTCTTCATTGGCTTTAGAGGTATGCTGTCAGGTCCCGGTTGCATCTGTGGGGTATCCCTTTCACTGCTAAGATAAACTGTAGAGACTTTGACAGGTGGTGTTTTAGCAGGTTTTGTTTCACATCCATTGCCCTCTGTGTCATTTGTAGTACCTGTGCTTTCCTTTCCAGTCAGTTAACAAAGTCAACGAGTATATAAGTTTGGCTACTTCCACTATGTATGATGCCCTGTGTTACACAATGTTCTGCAAAAGCATCTCTATAATTTGGTGGCAATTTTGTAAGTAGCCTATCGACATGGGATCAACACTGAAGCTCAATGTCAGCAGCACCACCTAATGAGTTCAGAAAAAACTACCAGAGTACTGACTGAAACTGCAAAGTCCTCAATGCATTTAGCATTCCCTGATCTTACTGCAGGGGCATTCAAAATGGCACCCAGTTCTGCTTGAATTAATTGCCGTGGTTGATCATATCTCTGTTGTAGTGCATGCATAGCACTGGTATAAGGTTTAGGACTATGCAAATATTTCTTAGCAACCTGCAGTACAGAGGGGAACTTAAGGTGATCAAGTAATACCTGCTATTTGCAGTCTTCTGTAAGGTGAGGATGAGGTCCCAGAAGGCTATCTAATCCCTTTTTCAATAAGATAAAGTCAGTCTCTTTACCTGAGCTGAATGTAGGGAGATTGGGTTTTGGAATGCCAAATGATGACACAATAGCCATTTGCATTAAGCTTTGTAAATTAGGATCCAGTACAGGCTGATTAAATGCCTTAACCTGTCCTTGTCATTGTAGAGGCTCTAATACCTGTTGTGGATACTGTGTGGAGGACAGAGGTACATAAGACTGTTCTAGATGAGGTATAGAGTGTACAAGTTGCTGTAATTGTGGCCATTGCCTTGGGGCTGAAGGAGGAATACAGTAAGACTCAAATTTTCGCTGGTGAAGAAATGGCTTTCTGATGGGCTGGTGATGCACACTTGTAGAAAATTGTTTGCAAGGGGTCTGCATGTTTGAGAGGCATTGTGATAGTAAGCTGGAGCTACACTGAATGCAAGATTGTGGTTGTGGGCAATTCATAGGTGGAAAGGTCCCTGCTTGTTGATTGATGGACTGTCTTTTTGGAGATAATGTCCTGACATTAGCAGACCAGAAATAATGTAGAATGACTCAATTAACCATTGAACGTTGCAAAGGAAGGATTCATTGCAATGGCTTTGTAGAACTAAATATTTATTTGCAAATAAATGTGTGTGTGGTGTCTGAAACAGAACAAATACAATAACATAAAATAACTGTCACAAAAATAAAAGCTCACAGAATGCTAAAAACAGGTAATACCCAAAAAGGTCAGTAGATGGTTGCGGAAATTACAGAGTGCTATGATGTGCCATCATTGGCAAAGGCACTGAATAAAAGTTACCAAATGTGTTAGCACTATACAGACTTCAACAAATTACTACTTAAAAAGCCATTACCAAGTCTGCTTTCTAAAAGCTCTTATATATTAATAAAGAAACAACATTTCTGAGTGTACTTTATACAGTTTTAAATGTTAAACTGAGCACACTTTGACATAAAGGGTTACCTGAACACGTTAATAAAACACCGTTAAGAGCTTTATCATTACTTGCAGAAAAATTGTTATATTTCTAATAAGATTAACAACAAAGCGTATAACTTACATCAAACAGACACACACAAAGTTAACAAACAATTGAACAAATGCGGCAACGTGCAGATTCCTGCAATTACAGCGTTTCTGTGTATCAGTTACAGAAATAAAACGTGCCCATGCTCACAGGTTATGTGTGAGCATGATGACACAACTGACAGCATGCTCAGACTTTTGTACATATTTGTTAATAATAAACCTTATGTTTTTAATGAGAACTTGTGTCTGTAAGGTTGTATTTTGAGATTGGGGCCCTCTGGTTGCCCCCTGTGGTTACAATATCCATCCATCCATTTTCCAACCCGCTGAATCTGAACACAGGGTCACGGGGGTCTGCAGGAGCCAATCCCAGCCAACACAGGGCGCAAGGCAGGGAACCAATCCCGGGCAGGGCGCTAACCTACCGCAGGACACAAACACACACCCACATACCAAGCACACACTATGGCCAATTTAGAATCGCCAGTCGACCTAACCTGCATGTCTTTGGACTGTGGGAGGAAACCGGAGCACCCGGAGGAAACCCCTGCAGATACGGGGAGAACATGCAAACTCCACGCAGGGAGGACCCGTGAAGCGAACCCAGGTCTTGGTTATAATATGTTATCCTGAAATGTACTGTTCCATGCTTTCTGATTTGTTTCCTATTACAATTATGATTGCATACATTATGAAGCATGACATATAAAACCAAGAAAGAAGATAAAACCAAGATGCCAAATGTATTGATACTCAGTACACTGTCAAAATGCTTAATTGTCACTACAATAAAACAAAGCATAGAAGTGAACCACGAAAGTATTCCTTTTTGGGTAGTTAACTAACACATCTGCACCTTTATTCCACACTCTTATAAGACAAAACACCATAAAGAAATGGAATTCCAAATTAGATTTCTTAGCTGGATTGAAAGGAATAAAGGTTTTAAATGAGAGAGATAGAGAGAGAAAGAGGGAAATGCCTAGACATACATCAAAAGACATTGTATGTGATGTGCCTGTTGGACATGTTAATCTCTGTAGGTGTCATGTTAACAATTGATCGAATTCAAGTGTGTTTTCTAAGTTTTGTTCCAAATATTTTAGTACTAAGTCACCAGATTCTCCATAGAACTGCACCTCTAGCTTCTTTTGTTGCTTCTCAACATAATGGTCAAATCAAGAAATTCTCAATCAGGATCTGTACTATTTGAAGGAATTTTTCAAAACAATGTAACATTTAATTCAATAAAGTGAAACTTTCATTGAGATAACTTAAGATCATTCTTTATTATTACTTTCACAGTTTAGAAAAAAAAGTCAACTAATTAAATCTCAATTTTCAAGTGCAATTGCCTCCCAAACAGCCTGAAACAAAAATCATGAACCAGAGTGAAGCACTGAATTAAAAGGCATTGCTAACAAGGACTTGTTTTGTTAAACAGTTCCATCTTTACCCAATGCAGTTTACAATGATTCCATAGAGCATTCAGCAAAACCTGTATTCATTTTAAAAAGAAAAAAAAAAACTTTAACATGTAATCTTTCACAAATGCAAATACCCATCTTGATTAACTAGAATTATGTTGCAACTATCTCAAAAGACTCTTTATAAAAAATCTCCAATGGTCATTTTGCAATCATGTTTTACTCATGGATGTATGAGGTTAATAAGCATTAATAAGAGAAAGACATTTCAGAACCAAATATCCCTTGAGTTACAATGCCCACTAAACTTGCAATAATATTTATGTATGTATATTACAAAAAACTGTGACTTCAATTATGTAATTAAAGAAATGGATGATAAATTAGACTGGACTGCCAATACTGATGCGCTGTGCAAGAAAGGACAGAGCCGACTATATTTCCTTAGAAGGCTGGCGTCCTTCAACATCTGCAATAAGATGCTGATGTTCTATCAGACAGTTGTGGCGAGCGCCCTCTTCTACGCGGTGGTGTGCTGGGGAGGCAGCATTAAGAGGAAAGACGCCTCACGCCTGGACAAACTGGTGAGGAAGGCAGGCTCTATTGTTGGCATGGAGCTGGACAGTTTAACATCTGTGGCAGAGCGAAGGGCGCTCAGCAGGCTCCTATCAATTATGGAGAATCCACTGCATCCACTAAATAGTATCATCTCCAGACAGAAGAGCAGCTTCAGCGACACACTGCTGTCACTGTCCTGCTCCACTGACAGATTGAGGAGATCGTTCCTCCCCCAAACTATGCGACTCTTCAATTCCACCCTTTGGGGGGGTAAACGTTAACATTTAACATTATACAAAGTTATTGTCTGTTTTTCACCTGCATTATTATCATTCTTTAATTTAATATTATTTATTGTATCAGTATGCTGCTGCTGGAGAATTTCCCATTGGGATTAATAAAGTATCTATCTATCTATCTATCTATCTATCTATCTATCTATCTATCTATCTATCTATCTATCTATCTATCTATCTATCTATCTATCTAAATGATCAGAAAATGAAGGAATGGAGTGATAACTGAGTTTGGGCATCTTCTTTAAAGCTGGTTCTGCACCAAATGCTTACAAAATGAATTCTTGTTACACAGAACTGTGGAACTGAGAATAATCTGAAAATTATGAGAGGTCTACTTGTGTTCAGAGACTCCAATGAGTAAAAATTTTGTATTTGTGGCATTTCTTTCCACTATGCATGATTAAACATTGCATATTTTATTTCATTTGGTTTATTTATTTTTGGTAGATTTTTTGAACTTCACACACTTTGCCCCAATTTTATTTATGATATGTGTGCATGCTACATGTTTTCAGCATATTTTTATGTGCCTCTTACCCATCTTCCATGCATTCATTCATTATATTATCTTGAAACGGAGATCTGAGCATAGCACCCCAGGACAGAAGAACAGAGGTTGGTGTCACTGTTCCAATAATCAGTTGCAGTGGCTTGTGTATGTTCACTTGACCTGTAACAAAAAAATTTTAAGAAGACAAATTTCTGTAATTGTAGTTCATTAATAATTTACTAAAGAATGCAGTTAGAAAAGAAAACTAAACCTTTAAGAGAAATCAAACCTTAAAACAAAAAGCATCATAAAAATGTATAATATGATTATCACAGTACTACATTACATTTACAGACATAAATATTATGTTTTTTTAAAATTTTAGTTAGACTTAAAGCAAGGCTTTTAATAATGTTAAGGGTATTAAAAGGATTAGATACATTTAAATTTGGTATCTTCCTGATATTGTAAAAATTAGATTTTTTTTCTATTGGGTCACTATACATTCAATTAAATAGTCCCTTGGAAATAAAAATTAGGATAATGGAATACTTTAGCTGTTCTAATGTTTTTAAATATGTTTTAAATATGTTTAAAAAGCGGATTACTGAATTTTTTGTTTGCTCCTGAATTTGTTATAAAGTCTTCTTTTCTTCATTTTCCTTTAAACAAAATACTTAAAAAACTAAAAGTGTGATATGTTGACAATGGAGCAAAACTTAAATTGTACTGTTATCATAAATATTTATCACTATAGGTCACTTATTGACAGATTAATCATTGGTGGTATTTTCCATTTAGAATTGGTTTGATTGTGCCTTTTTGAGTTTTTCACATCTAATGTACAGTATGTTTCCTTACTTTTATACATTCTTTCTTGCATATTTTCTAATTGTAAAGTGCAAAAAAATGTAATCTATATAAACAAAAATGTAAATGTTCATTTGTTCAAAACCTTAAATTTCCGAAAGTTCTTCACCGATTGCTTTGAAATTTTGACACAACGTTGCATTAGAAGACGTGCGTGTTTTTATATACCTATATTATACAGATGTCACCCCTGTGACAGGTAAAAACATGCTTTTTTTGAAAAACAGCACCATCTGTTGGACGTAAAAGCAACACAGGTAAAAACATGCTTTTTTTGAAAAACAGCGCCATCAGTTGGACGTAAATGCAACACACGCTATACTAAATATTTTACGATTCCATTTTAATGTTTCCTATTTACGATCCATTTACGGTTTTAACTACGTTAAATCGATCAAATACATTTGTAAGTACATGAATAAAGGCAGCGACATGGCAGTGCAACCAGAAAGAAGTGGTAAGAATGTGGTCATACATATTGATGAAATCGCACAGTATCAGGCTGGAAGATACATAACCAGCAATGAAGCTGTATGGCGAATTCTTTCATTTCCCATACATGAACGAAGTCCAGCTGTTGTTCACTTAGCAGTACATCTAGAAAATGGACAACGCGTTTATTTCACAGCTGCAAATGTGCAACAAATACCCCTGAATCCACCAGCTACAACATTAACTGCTTTCTTCACGTTATGTCAAAATGACGCGTTTGCAAAAACACTGTTGTATTCAGAAGTGCCTACGTATTACACATGGAATGCAAGTAGAAAATCATTTCAACGACACAAACTAGGAGAGCGAGTCGACGGACAACCTGGCATATTCAAAGAAACTACGTTAGGCAGACTGTACACCGTGCCTCCCAATCAAGATGAATGCTTCTTTCTTCGCATGCTGTTGGTAAATGTGCCCGGTCCAACGTCTTTCCAGCAATTCAGAATTGTCAACGGCGTTACACATGCCACTTTCCGCAGTGCATGTCAAGCTCTGAATTTATTGGAGAATGACCGACACTGGGATGTATGCATTAATGACGCGTGCAACACGTCACATCCAAATCAAATTCGTGCATTGTTTGCAATCATATTGACCGCCTGCTCTCCTTCATCTCCAACACAGTTATGGGAGAAATATAAATCGCACATGGCTGAAGATATTTTCCGTCGAATACGCAAGAAAAATTCAAATATGAACATGGATTTCACAGCAGAAATCTACAACGAAGCGTTCATAATGATTGAAGATTTGTGCTTAGAAATCGCGAACAAAGTTATCAATCAATTGGGAATGCCATCACCGAATCGATCTGCTGCTGCTTCGTTTGATGTAGAATTGTGTCGTGAACAAAATTACAACACAGGTGATCTTTTGTCGTATGTGCATTCAAATATTCCTAAGCTAACGCTTGGGCAAAAAAGCATTTACGATCAAATATTGCAAACTGTCAATAACAGGGTTGGAGAAATCTTCTTCTTAGATGCTCCAGGAGGAACTGGTAAAACGTTCCTAATTAGATTGATTCTGGCAGCAATTCAATCCCAAAATGACATAGCCTTAGCTCTTGATTCGTCCGGAATAGCTGCGACATTGCTACCAGGTGGAAGAACTGCTCATTCTGCTTTGAAATTGCCATTGAACATGCAATTCATTGAAACTCCCACGTGCAACATTTCCAAAGCATCCGGCATGGGAAAAGTATTGCAGAAATGCAAACTTATTGTTTGTGATGAATGCACAATGGCGCACAAAAAATCGGTCGAGGCTCTTAATCGATCATTGCAAGATTTGCGTGTAAACATCAGACCATTCAGACAATGGAACAACAAAAAATACTGCATACCCACAATCATTGTGAAATTAAACATATTAGAAACGGGCGCTTTCTCTTTTCTTTCTTTTCCATTTAACCAGACTGAGCCACAGCAACGCGTTGCCGGGTACAGCTAGTAGGAAATAAATCTGCTATTAAATGTGAACAAATTCAGTCTTCATATCTTACCCTTTATTTGCATCTGTATTTACAGTTTCAGTGATAATGCCATTTTACAATGAAATTCAAATAGATTATAAACTCAACAAGTAGATCTCAGAATAACTGGTTAATAATTTCCATTTGACATTAGCTATAGCGGCAGACCCTCTGCTCATGCTCCAGCCACAGGACCCTGGCAAAAATCACACAGTATATTTCACAGCATATTTAACATAGGGGTACTTTTAGACATTAAAGTGTGTCATTATCTCACGGAACATTATAGTGTTGTAGCAGCCAACTGATTGCCCTGAAGATGGGCAGGGCTGGATGCCTGACTGTACATACAGGTACACAGAGTACAGCATTCTGCAAGTCTTGGGAAGGTACATGCTACATTCTACAAAGCTATGAAAAGACTTTCAGAGCAGAGACCACCTAAATGCAGTGGTCTGTATTCATTTGTTTAGTGCAGGGTAGGAAAGCCTAAATGTCAAACCCTTGATAAACCACTCAGATTCCACAAAAACAAACTATCACTCATTTAAAGACAGAGTTTATGAAGAGTGTATTATAGACAGAGAAAAGTAAAGATAAAACAAAAATGCATATTTTATTGTGCATTGAATAAGTACCAAACCTCAGTACGCAATAAATATTACATAAAGAAAAGACAAAAAAAAGTGATTGTTTTTATTACATAAAGAAAAAGATGAAAAACGTGATTGCTCCATGGAGAAAATTACAGAATACAAAAATATTGAGGTCCAATAGGAGAGGAAGATAAACAACCAGCTGATCCTGAGATAGACAAGTGAACAGTCCTACCAGTAATCCTCTATGGTGTACTGTACTGTCAGCTTTAGAGGTGCGCCTCAGATCCCAAATTCCTCCTGTAGCTCTCTCCCTATCACACTGTAGTTACGTTCACACTTTATGATAGAAGGGCTGAAATAGGCCACCACTTTTTCTATCTCTACAACTGGCAAGGAGCTGTTTTGTCCCCCGTCAAGACACTGTTGAATATACAGCTCATAAGTGTATGCTCTCTTCCTTTCTCCATCAACCACCCAACAAAACAAACAAGTGAAAAAAAAAACTCTTCCTTCTAAATACTTGTTATATATATTCATCTATCAATCACTTTCCCACTGACTTCACTCATCCTGTTGGGAAGATATATTAAAGGGACAGACTTAATACACATATGACTGCTTAATCTTTACATGACAGATCCCTTAAACCAACATCACAATGATAGCAAAACTGTAACAGAATAAATAGCAACTCCATGCAGTAAAGAGGACGGTCTTTGGTGGATCACAAGGACAGACTGCGATAATGAAAAAGGACAACTGGAGATCCTCATCATGATGCATGAAGTTGGATAGTGCAACATCAGCTGTCTTTAGTGCCAAGTGCATGTTTGCTTTTTATGAGACCCTTCCTGTGACCAATAAAGGAGGCTAGAGAGATTAGACTCGCAGTTTTTAAGGAACTGCTATGTAGTTCTGTAACCAGCTTTAAGGAAATTTCTTCTGTGCTAAAAATGTAGAAATAGAAAACTACTTTTTGTTATTCAAACCATACACTTTTTATTGCATTATATTAGGCTTTAATAGTGAAATTCAGTTAAATTTATTTATTCATGCTCAGCATCTGTATCTACTTTTATATGCATTCTTATATACATTTATCTACTATCGTAAAGCTTTAGTCATGGCGACCCAATGACCTGCATATTTTTAAAATAGCACTTCACTCCACCAACGTCAAGCCCCTGAATGAAATCACATGGTCCTGTCGCTGCAGAAGTGGCATATGGGTTTGCAACCAGACTCTTCTCTATTAAGGGAGCTGAACAGTACCTTTTACACATTTCTCTGTTTAGAAAGGTTTTTTTTTTTCAGAAGACCAAGGTACATTGTGAGTCAAAGGTGTATGTTCAGCTCAGCAGTACTTCTTGGTGATAAGCAGTACTGTGGCAAATTCTTCCTTGTTTCATGCATGATTTGTTATAAGTCCTAATTAATACTCATGATTAGTATTAATTGTTTTATTACAGTTTAGAATGCCTGGCCCTGAGGAAGTGGGATTTCTGCAATGCATGGGCCTGAAGCACATGATAAGGTTAAAACCAGGATACCTTTAGACTGCAGTATGGAAGACATTATGGGTTTGATGGATATTTGCATTGTTAATAATTTCTGAACCCACAAATTGAAATCATGGAAGGTGATAAGTGCAACTAATGACGATTAGAAGCCTTGGTGTTCAAATAAATTGTTGTTTGTGCTTGTTAAATGTAATGAAAATTTTATGTAACATGTCTGCTTCTAGATGAAATACTGTGTACTGACTGCAGACAATAATGAGATGGTCTGGTATATTATATTTGTTTTTTTAGCCATTTCATTTCATTGTGTGAATGGAGAATAAAGTAATAAAGTAATTTGCTTTCTGCTTTACTGAGGGATTCCACATACTCTGAAATGGAGGGTCACTCCTATGCATCACAAAAAGCATTTATATTAGCAATGATATCAGAAGATGGAACAGAATGCAGAAGTATTTATATCAGTCACATTAAATCACTATAACATAAAGGTGTAGGTTCAAATGATTCTATAAAAGAAAAGCAAAATACCAAAAGAATAAGAAAAGCACTCACAGGCTCACGGACACTTACAGATGGGAGGCTACAACCCTGTCACAACTCCAGTAGAAACAAAGAGGAATAACTGTAAGAGCACAATTCTTTTGGTTTTAAACACTATTTAAAAACTCTTTTTTTTTTAATATAAAAGCTAAACTACTAAACCGGTCGGTGCACCACTGGTATAACAATACACCAATAAACAGAAAAGGCACCCCAGTTGCAATGAACCCCATCATTGCTTATAATGGTTATAGCAGCAAGACCTCACTGATATTCACAGCTGTCATACTGTATATGATAATAATCACTGCCTACTGTACTTACCATAATATCCCCTGAATCAAAAAAAACATTCAGACACTTCTTTTCTTAGTGTGTCCATACTGCACATTCCAGCATCTCAGTCTTACTAATAATGTGTGAGGTGCCTTGAGGAGAGGCTTAGGAAATAACCTGTATTGTTGGTGGTTAGAAATGATACAGGCAAACAATAAAGATTTTTCCATTTTTGAACTTACTTGTATTAACGACTTGACATTAATCTTAGTGAATCAACAAAGGCATCATTTTAACACCGGGGTTATAGCTTTACAACACTCTCTAATGCCTGCTTTCTCTAGGGAAAATTATAGAAGATATAGGAAAAGTGAAGATATTAATTTAATATACAGGATACGGAGAAGATAATACATGCATTTATTTCTAGCAGAATTGACTAATGAAAACAAAACTAATGCAGGGAAATTATTTTTATCTACAAACTTCCAAAACTATGAAATAATCTGCCCTGTGTAAGTGATGCCACAACAGTCTATCCATTTAAATGAGAAGTAAAGTTTATTGCTATAATCCAACAAACCCTGTTTAGAGCTGCTGATTTGCCATTCATATTACAACTCTGTTAGTCATACGCACATTAAAAAAAAATTATGAATTGTTACTGACCTTCCTCTGTTCTGTTTCCTTTTTTAACATCTTATTCTGGAACATATTTGCCAAGATACTGCTCATAGAAAATGATCAAGAGATATTGGATTCAGCAATAAAATGATTTAATCCTGCCTGGTGAAGCAAGCCGGTGTAAATCATCAGAATTGCAACTTTGCCTGTTATACATGGCAAAGTCCCCATTCCTCATTTTTTCTTATCTAAGAGTGGTGTTGAATTGAGAATTTGGTTTTCTCTTGTCAAGATTTACAAAGAAAGAAAAAAAAACAAAAAAAGTGATTCCCAGGGGAAACCTTATGCAAACATGTAAACTCAAAAAGCAACTTTAAAAATTAGAAAGGCAAACAAGGACCTACAGATCACATTAAAATAAGTTTCTACAATATGGATCCAAATACATAATAAAATTCAACAATTTGAAGGTTTTATTTGGCAGGTCTCAATGGTGATATTTAAAAGGCAGATATATTATGCTGTGGTTACTGCAGAATGTTAGCATTTCAAAGTATTTTAAGACATTTTTGTTACACTGACACAAGATGCATAATTTTTGACCTTTTATTAGGGGGCTCAATTAAAAAGTAAATACATCTACAGTTGACAGTAAGTTGAACTGCTGTCATTGTAAACTGTATTGTACGACAGGCAAAAGCTCCAAAAGCTTCCAGGTTGTTTTTTTTTCCAAATCTGGCAAATTTACAGTTTATCATGACATATTAAGAGTGTATTTTGACAAAAAGGATTATGTTTATTCATATTATTTTCTTTTCTTTTCTTCATACGCTTTACCCTTTTTGAAACATACTTGTGGTATAGTGCGTTAGTACATTATTTTCTGTGGTATTAGGATGTGTAGTGTCTTCACAAGTAGCCAGTTTGCACCACTGCCAGGGCAGCCCTCTGACACGAATGGTCAGGTTGTCCAACTGGGAACAGGATCCCTTCATAGCACTGTTCCTGGGTGGTCTTTCCTCCTAAGTAGGATGGGTGTGTGAACCTAACCAGCTCCTTAACCTTGCATAGTTTGGGATCCTCCTGCTGTTTTTTCCCATTCTACCTATTCTTTCATTAAGTTAAGGGTGCAGCAACTGGGCTCCTCCTGTGCTCTTGCTCATCCTGACCGATGCAGCACTGACACCAATCTTCCACACAAGGTCTCTGCGAGAGGCTGTCTGGCTTATGATGGTGGTCCCCTCGTCTGTGTAACCATTCTAACCAGCAGGCCACTTGTCCCTCTGGCTCACAAAAAGATAACAGCCATTGTAGTGTACCTTGGACTTTGCAGATTATGAAGGGCAGTCCACAGAGGTAGCACCTGAACTGTCAAAAATACTCCACCACAGCCTGTAGCTCTCTTCCTATCACACTGTAGTTGCATTCACACTTCATGATAGAAGGGCTGAAATAGTCCACCACTTTTTCTTTTTGTGGATGTCACTGACAAAGCACAGCCCCAACGCCCACTCCACTGGCGTCCATATCTAATGGGAAGGTTAAACGTGTGTCAGGCAGTGCTAATGTTGGAGCTTGGCAAAGGGAAAGTTACGGCTGCTGGAAGACTTCTTGTTCTTTTTGCAATGGCCAGTCCAAGAGGGGTTGCTATTGTTGCAAAGTTTTGAACAAATCTTCTGTAGTATGAGTCAAGCCCTAGAAATTACTGAAACCTGCCTTTGAGTATGTGGGGTTGATCACCACCACATTGTCCTCTGTAGTTCAAATGTCTCATCCACTGATCCAGTAACCAAGGAATGTTACTTCTTGTTTTAAGAGGAGGCACTTTTCTGGATGCATTTTCAGATTGGCCGTCTTTAGTCTCACCAGCAGGGTTCATAGGAAGCTTATCACAGGATCAAACTACTTTCTGTGAACCAATGGGTCCTCTAAGTATGCTAGACATTGTAAGTGGTGCGTTCCAGCAAGCACTGAGTATATGAGCCACTCAAAGGTAGCGGGGATGTTGCACAATCCGAATGGAAGGACCAGGAAATGCCACCACCAAATGAGAAGGCTATCTTTTTCTTTGAATCTTGGGCCAGTTCCATCTGCCAATCACCCCTCCTAAGGCTGAATGAGAAAAACCAGCTAACCCTGCAATGAGGTTCAATGACTCATTGATACATGGCAAGTGTATAAGTCAGTTGCATTGGCTTGTCTGTAGTCCACAGAAAACTGCAAGCTACCATTTCTTTTTAACACAAGCACAACTGGAGAACTCATTGGCCATTTGGAGAGTTTAAAGACTCCTGCATCCAGTATATATTTGAGCATTGCCTCAGCTGCTGTTCAACAGGCAAGGGGAATTTAGCAAAGGTGTTACCAAATGGGGAGAGTCTCCTCAGTCAATCTCATGTCTGACCAGGTGGTGTCAAACTGATCATGGAATTCGTGTAGCAGTTTCTTTCTGTGATATCATTAAACCTCTGCAATTAACTGGTCTTAGTGACTCAAGTATAGTGTTACATGACAGAAGGAATGACTAGATAGATAGATAGATAGATAGATAGATAGATAGATAGATAGATAGATAGATAGATAGATAGATAGATAGATAGATAGATAGATAGATAGATAGATAGATAGATAGATAGATACTTTATTAATCCCAAGGGGAAATTCACAAAAAAAAAGAGTTGACTACTTGAATAGACGAGTCTCAGCGTGTAAAAATCCATGTCCACGTTGTAAAAGTAAAAGTGTCCAGGGAACAAATCCACATTAGAGAAAGTGATAGGAGTCATCAATAAAAAATAATTAAAAAAAAGAGAAAAATAAAAGGCGCCTGAGTCATCAAACTAGGGTTGTTGTGCATGCAGATTTACCTGGGCCATGTGGTGAAGCAGTGAGCGGCCATGTCTGGTATAACTGATGTCAGTAATGGATGAACTTTACTACCTGGAAAGGTAAGAACTCATTCACTAAATTTCAGCCATGCCCCAGTGTTTTTTTAAAAATTGCAGTCTTGCCCCTGTCTTTTTTAAAAAAATCCACCCATAGTATGCAGGGGTCTTTGACATTCATTGTGTCAGACGCTGCTTTCCAACATGGAGGTGAATTTGTCATTCCTTTTATTGCTTCAGCTTCACTAGTAGCTATGACAATGCATGCTTGAGTGACGGACAGCTTTGTTCCTGTTAGAAGTACATTGGGCCATACAATTATAGCTATTGTGTCTACTAACACCTTCACCATTCAGCCAGTGATCCAGATAGGCAAGTGGCAGGTGCTTTGCTGTGTATTTTCAAAGTACCTGGACTGCAGTGTGACCTGGGACTCTCCCTTTAACCCCAAGTCCCCTGTAGTTTCCTGATGGCTTGGGTCTATTGCAGTGTCAGACTATTTGCAGCACAGAGAACATTAATATAATGTGACATATTGCATTGACACTTTGAAGGGTGTCTACATAGTGACTTCATAACTTACAGTAACATATGCAGAATTGATCCATCCTGGATATGACATTAACCTGTATCCAGCCCTGCAAGCAGGACCTCCAACTTTCAGGTTAAACCCGGGGTTTGGTAGCAGGATTGGCACTCCAGCCACTGTAAAAAACCCTCACACTGTTCCATTCTATTCCATTCGAACTAGTGTGGTGCTGATGTGTTACCTGTTGCATGGCTGCACTCGGGTACTAATTTGGGACTAAGGTCATTTGTTGTGTGGTGGGTGTGGCAACTCTCTGTATCAGTGCATGCACCTAACCAAACCTAAGAAGCAAAATACTGTATTAGTAATGAACAGCTAACATCAGTATTTGCAAGATGATGAACAAAATAACATTACTCTAAAAAAAAAATTTTTCACCATAATTTAACAAACATATGTATTGTCACAGCACAGTCCACAAATATTATGGGGGCACCTTGTTTTACTATAATGCAATGGCGCTTTACTAAACATCTATATCAACTTGTGAATAATATTATTATAAAACTAGCCAACCCGCGGCATAACATACGCCGCATAATTATGTATTGATGGGTGAACACTTGCTGAACGACACAGTTGTCCAAATGGGGTGGGTTTGTGGATACCACTGTGAGTGAATGAAAAGATGGACCTCTGGAGAGAGCAACATACAATTGTCCGTGACTGAAAGCGGGATCGTCTGTGATGATGGAGGCCACGCTGGTGAAAGTTACTTCGTCGGTAGGGATAAGTTTCAGCACTTGTTCATTAAGGTGTAGCGAGTCTTCGTTGTTGACGCTTAATATAGCTTGCGTACTGAGTTGTTCCGGAGTCACAGTTGAGAAACACTTTTTTAATGTCTTTTAAGCACAGGGAAAAAAATTTACATGTGAAACATGCGTAATGTAATAAGCCACCAAGAAAAGTAACATTGCAACAATGCACGCTACGATCCGATCTCTGTAAACAGAAGTGAAAACAAAATCGAGGCCGGTGCATTCTTTAACTGCCTTGTAGCGCAATGGTAGTGCTGCTGTTTTGCAGTAAGGAGACTGTGGAAGATTTTGGGCTCGCATCCCGGTTTCTCCCTGTGTGGATAGCGCTTTGAATACTGAAAACACCGGTATATCAATGTAATGAAGTATTATTATTCTTATGCGTCCAGCGCTCTCTCTCGCGCGCGCGCCTGTATGCGTGTGTGTGTCACTCACTCTCTCTCGCTCGCTGCACGTGTTCCTGGAGGCATACCAGTAAGTGAATGAAAAGATGGAACTCTGGAGAGAGCAACATACAACTGTCCGTGACTGAAAACTGGTTTTGGCAGATACATTCACATCTTTTTGAAAGTTTGGCCCTGTGCCTTATTAATTGTCATTGCAAAGGCAAATCTAACAGGAAATTGTCTTTGCTCAGATGCACGTGCTGGCTCTCTCTCAGCAGCACGCGAGCTCCCTCCCCCTCTGTCTCTTAGAAGCACTCGAGCCCTCTCTCTCTCTGTAACATTGCAGCAGTTGTATAAACACTTTTTTTTAAATGAGTTTTAAGCACAGGGGGAAAAAAACCCAGGCTCCCTGCATGCGCAGGCTCTCTCTCTCTCTCAGCAGCAGGCGAGCCTCATAAGCCCCCCCCCCCCCTCTCAGCAGCACGGGAGCCCCCTCCCCCTCTGTCTCTCAGAAGCAGGCGAGCCCTCTCTCTCTCTCTAACATTGCAGCAGTTGTATAAACACTTTTTTTTTTAAATGAGTTTTAAGCACAGGGGGAAAAAAGGAGCATTTGAACAAATCCGAACTTTATGTAAAAGCCAACCAAGATAGTAACATTGCAGGAGTTCACCATTTTTAATCAGGCGACTGACAGTAGTGGAGTCAGGCACAGAGAAGGTCAGCTGCTGAGAAAGCGTCTCGACTGTTGCAGGGCGGTGAAGCAGGTGAGACGCTAATGAAAAAGTGGCACAGGGCTTATTGGTTTTTAAAGACTGCTTCCTTCATTGTGTTTTAACCTCAGTTTTAAAGGATTGCGCGGCTCTCTCTGTCGCGCTGCCTATGTGTGCGCGGCTCTCTCTCTCGGGCTGCCTGTGTGTGCCTCTGTCTCTCTCTGGCGCTGCCTCTGTGTGAACCAAGGTTCCACTGAGGTTGACTAATGAAAAGTCAACGTGGCTCAGAGCTGCATGTGGACTGTGGCACAGACAAACAGAAATGACAGCATGTTTTCCGAGGTGTCGCGTCCGAGTTGGTGGGCGTGGATCTGCGAGTTGTCGTCGTATCCAATAGTCTTAAGAGTTGGTGGGCGTGGCTCCTTCCTGCGTGCGCCATGGGTGTCTTACTTGTCAGCGGCTTAGTGAATCCACGCCCCTTCCGGCGTGCTTTCCATGGGTGGCTACTTGTCTTCCGGCTTAGTGAATTATATATATAGATAATCAGCTATTGCTTCTTTAATAATAAATACGTTACTCAGTAACCTATTAGTAAACTAAACTGTTAGCCAGATTTATTCCCCATTAGACATTTAAACTAATCTTGAATTAGTCAAAATTAAATATACAATGGGAAGACTCTTGTCTTTCTATAATTCTACAAGTTACACATATCTTCAGTTGCTAATGTGTAGCAGTCACGTTAATCAGTCTCGAAAATGTTTCCTCACAATTCCTTCATTGACAAAAAGGAAGCGTTTTAAAATGAGTATCTAGAAATGATCCATCCATCCATCCATTTTCCAACCCGCTGAATCCGAACACAGGGTCACGGGGGTCTGCTGGAGCCAATCCCAGCCAACACAGGGCACAAGGCAGGAAACAATCCTGGGCAGGGTGCCAACCCACTGCAGGACACACACAAACACACCCACACACCAAGCACACACTAAGGCCAATTTAGAATCGTCAATCCACCTAACCTGCATGTCTTTGGACTGTGGGAGGAAACCGGAGCACCCGGAGGAAACCCACGCAGACACGGGGAGAACATGCAAACTCCACGCAGGGAGGACCCGGGAATCGAACCCAGGTCCCCAGATCTCCCAACTGCGAGGCAGCAGCGCTACCCACTGCGCCACCGTGCCGCCATCTAGAAATGATGCTTGTTGAAAATAGAGTTGTATGAATAAAACATAAAAGACAAAGCACCAGAAATCGTGACTGACAGAGCTGCAAATATGGGCCTTGCAGTATAGCTTATGGAGTTGTTTCACATCAGCTGCTTTGCATACACATTCACTTTGGTATTGCAGGCTGCTCTGAAAAATCCAACAATTACCTACTTGCTCAGCTGGGTGAGGCAAGTTGCCAACTTTTTCCACAGTACAGCTAGCCAAGTGCTTAAATTGGACATTGGAATTGCCAGCACACAAACGTGTGATTGATGCGGTCACGCAATGGAACTACACATTGGAAATTCTAGAAAGGGTTTTGGAACAACAGCTAGCCATCTCAGCAGCACTGCATATAGACAAAGAGGTTGCTCCCACTGTGACTGGCATGCAACGCTCTAGTCTGCAACACATCCACCACAGGTGCCCAGTTGTTTTTAATGTAGCGACATGTGATTGTCGCATAAAAATCTGCTGCCCTGTATGTCCAGCAACTGTCGCAACTTAGGACTACTGTGTCCGCTGACCAGAGAGACATGACAATGCTTTGCATAAGATCTTTATAAAGCCTAAGTACAATAACTTCACTCATTTGTTTTCTGGTTGGTATAGCATAATGCAGTTCCCAAACCTGTATCATTTGTTGAAAGCCCACGTTTTCAACAACGGTATAAGGTCTCATATCTTTACAGATAAAAAAACTGCCATAGATTCAGTTATTTTCTTGTCACAAGGCAAATTAAACAGAAGCTTGAAGTTAATTGCTGTTTCTAGTGTAGATTGTTTAGGCTCTACTCATTTGAATGTTGACTTACATAATGGGTGAAATCAGGATAAATGATTTCTCAAATTTGCTGAGTTAGATACAGTAGATAGATAGATAGATAGATAGATAGATAGATAGATAGATAGATAGATAGATAGATAGATAGATAGATAGATAGATAGATAGATTAACATGGGAGTTGCATAGTTTACATATGGCTTGGCTTTTTTCCAGTTGTTCTTAACCAACGCTCTGTTTGAATCCATGGTAAGTCCACACATCTGATTTAAGTGTCACTGATTTCAACTGAGGAGGACACCCCATTTTTTCATAGAAAGTCTTAACAGATGCATTTAGTGACATGTATTGGATTGGACGCCAAAAACGAAGATAAGCAAAAATCTACATGTAGTAGTACAGCGATAGAGATTCACATGATTGATCTTGAGACTTTAAGAATCAAAATTAAATTGTTTAAATGAAAAATTACAAATTAATTGGAAAATCAATATTTTTATTCTAGCTTAATCCCCGTTTGGGTCAGGGTCCCTCTTACTTGGTTTTGTAGTCAAACTTCCAGCAAATTACATGTTTCCCAGGGTTTACACCAGGGGCCTCATGTATAAACAGTGTGTACGCACAAAAATGCTGCGTACAGCTATTTCCACGCTCACATCGTGATGTATAAAAACTAAACTTGGCATAAAGCCACAGACATTTTCACGTGAGGTCAATCCCTGGTGTACGCAAGTTCTCCGCTCGGTTTTGCAAACTGGAAGCACCCAGCAACAAAGCAGTGCTATTGTTCCAGTGTGGTTTCCCTTTCATTTTTAGATCCACATCCCTGATGCAGCTTTATCAAATACACTGAAATTAACTGCATATTCTGTATTAGTTTAAGGCATCTGATTGTAATTAACCTGTAACAATATAATGGTCCACGGAATGGCCAAACTATTCCAAATACCATAAGCTGCTTAACGTTGTTACTCTTAGTGCACCACTCAGAGTATGTATTCCACTGTATCTGAGTGTGGAATCACAGCTCTACAGAAGCTGATCGGAAAGAGAATTATCGGTATACAGCATCAAGTACACGCTGCCTCAGCCATGTGCACTGTCTATTGAACTGCTTCCATACGACAAACGCTTCAGAGCCTTTCCTGTACGGACCTCGCAGTTCAGAAACAGTTTAATCCCAAGAACTATAAATGTACTCAATCAATCCATCAAGTGCTCCTAGTAGAACTGTTTGCACTTATAAGTACAATGACCTCACTGTAAACTTGCGATAAAGTTATAATATTGCACAACCTGAACCACTTTATAAAACGTGTATTATCATATGATGACAATATCATTTTTTGGATGAAATGCAGCAACATGTTTATTACATTAACAGATAAAATGTTAACATCATTTAAATAATCTATATTGTTAATAATTAAACATGTGAGGACACAGTGTCATAGCGCTAGAGACGAGCTGGCACCCTGTTCAGGGATTGTTCCTGCCTCTCGCTGTATTCTTGCTGGGACTGGCTTGACACTGGATGGATAGATGGATAGAATAATTAAACATGTACTACGAAGATATTTCAATGTTCCTTAAAAGTTTTTAAGAATCTGCTTTGTCAGCTTACAGGTGGCTTTACATCTATTACAGAGCTGATTGTGTGGCGATTGGGTACTCGGAGAAAGAAAAGTAAGGACAGGAATTGGGGGTTAGTACGTTTGAAAGAAACAGTACTGCTGCAAAAATTATTTCATCGAAGGTAGCGCACAGCGCAGCAAGCATTTTGTGGGAGGCAGGAACAATCTCTGGACGGGGCGCCAGCTCGTCACTATCACTGCGCCACTGTGTTCCCATGTTTAATAACATGCTTTAATTCCTATTATCATGAAAATGATATCAAGTATACATCTCAGTATTTAAATTATTCAGAGAGCTGTAATATCACAAATGTAATGGATTCTGTGTCCTGTCGGAGGAAGACAAAGCCTGTTTAAGGAGCAAGTAGTGATTCACAAACATAGAGCACGTAGAAAAACACATACAAAACAAAACATTTAACATGCTACTTTAGTTACGATTGGATTTGAGAAACAAGTAAATTAAACAATTTTAAGATGAAGTTTATGATGTTCTATTTTAATGACAAAAAGAACTACATGATTAAAGTGGAAATTTCAAGATTAAAGTTGATATTTCAAGCTTTTTTTCCCACTGTGTGCCTATTTTTTTTCTTTTCTCTGTACCCTAATAAGCTTCCATATGACTCTCAGATGATGGGCTACGACTCACCTTTTCACAATGACTTTTTATTTCAGGCACTGTGCGACTTTGTGAACTTGAACTTTTGAGTTTCTCCGACACTCTATTTCACTTGATCGACCTCTTTTTGTTGTTTATACCCCCCCCCGCTTTTGCCATTGTCTTTTCACAGAACGCTGAGCTTAAGGGCTATTTATATTGATTTGCATATTTAAAGTGGTGTAATTCTGGGAGGAGCTAGGGAGTGGCGGCAGGTGCGTGCACGAGCGTTACTTTTCACGCTAACCAGGATTTATGTAGCGAAAGAACGTGGAAGTTGACATACGCATAGATTTATGCATCTGGATTTTTTTGTGCATACGCATATTTCTGCTTTTGTCGTTTTGTCTTTGTTTCGTATGCCATGTTTTAATGTGAATTCTATGCATGGCGTTATGCATGAGGTCCCAGGTCTTTGTCTAGTGACACCACCTTGCTGCTTTTGCATGCATTGCCAAAATCTATGAGGTCTCTAGTTGTCATAGTTTCAAAGTGTTTGACTGGTCTGAGTGGAGAAAGGGTCGTCAATGTTCGTGCAGAGCCAATCTGCCAACTCATGTTGTAGGGTGATTAAATCCCAACTATTGCCACCAGTTTAATAACTCAAGGTACATCAGTGGAAGGACTGACATACAGACACAATCAGCTGTTTAATTATTGGCTCCTTAAGAAAGAACACTAATCAACTCCTGCTGTTAACCCTGGGAGACAATCTTCCTCTTCATGGGGGATCTCTGTCATCACAAGCCTTTATGCCACACCAACCACTTTCTTTCCTTCTGCAAGGTTCAACCTGTCAAACTGTTCACCGCACCTCCTTTTAAGCTCCTTCCCCATTGCAGCATCTCGGAAGCCCCGGTGAATTTCACCTGCCTGTTCTCTCATAGGTCAAGTCACTAACCATTTTGAATGAGGTATTTTATGAGTTTGTCTGAAGAAATGAGCAATAAACAGGAAAAGGGAAAATAAGGTGGTCAGAAACTGGAAGTAAAATTATAAACACAAACAAAAAAATCCCAAAATGTCCTTTAAACCATAAAAAAGTGTGCTTAGGAGGAAACATATACTTTGACAACTCAAATGTTCTGTTTGCTTTCTGAACAATCATGAGTGGTCTCCCTTAGACATTCTCGTATACTCAGATATGGGGATGGATATTTGAGGAGTAAGCCACAAGACAATGATTATATTTTTATATTACTAGGGGGCTTTGCCCCCTGCTCGCTTCGCTTGCCAACCCCCTGCCTATGCTACGCACCAGCAACTTCACGTTTCGGGTTAAATTTTATTACCTTGTTTGGAATTATATTGTGACAATGCAACGTATAACTGCCCATGAGTGAATATCATTTCTTTCTCTCTGCACGAACTGTGTCTGACAATAGCATTCACACAAATGAGAAATGATTGAACCATGTGCATGGTTGTAAATGTTTTAGATGTGGACAGGACTTTTCCAAATCTCTTTGCATAAAGTCTTGTCTCGCCGGGCTTGAAATTTTCTCTCGCAGGATTTCACTTTCACCAAACAACCAATCTTTTAATTCTCACAGATACACCTCTTAATTGGGAAGAAACACTACTTTTCCCTAATTGCAACACAAATTAGATGATCTACAAGTCTCCGACTTAAAGTTTAAATCCAAACAATATATTCAATCTCTTTTCACTGTTCCATTATTTGACCGAGTAATAATTTCCAGTTATTTGCGCTAATGCAATCTTTACTATCATTTTTTTGAGACTTTTGAATTTTCGTACTTCCATTATCACTAACCTGCTCTGCATGTGTATCTCACCAATGTTTTTGAATTCTTTATGACGTTCTACTTTGTCATCTACTCTTCGTTTTTTATTTCCGGCCCCGGGCGTGGCTAAATCTCTTGGCACAAAGTCTCATCTCGTGGGATGTGAAAATGTCTCTTTTCAGAAGATCACGTCTCGTCGCAGGATACAAAGTCTTGTTTCCCAAGAGTTTTTTATTATAATAGAAATATGTACATTAAAGAACCATCAATGTCAAATCCAATCAAATTAATAATATATTGAAAAATTATTATAAAAGTAAAGCTGAATAAATCGGACTCTGCAGCTGCATGAATAAAAGGTAAATTACCACTTCTGGTTAGTGGAAATAGCCCAAACGTTGAAAGAAATCTACATTTTGTACCTAATACTTGTATGTAAAATTTGATTGACCTAATTTAAAACATACTCAAGTTATTGTATTTATATACACACAGGCAGACACACAGACATAATTCCAAAGATTGTATTTTCAAATGCAGGGTGGTATAAAACGTTGATATTCATCAAAATCTTGGAATGGAATTTTTGGTGGATTCCAATACTTTCCCTATACTTTGTATACGAGAAAGTCAGGGAGGTCTAAACCATCGAGATTCATCAAAATGTTTGGACGATTACAATACTTTCCCTGTACTTCATATGAAAGAGAGTAAAAACACATTATTACTTTACTATTTATTGGTCATTTGCTGCATTGCATAATTCATCATGGAAGACCATGAAGGATCAAAAAAATTAAAGAGAAGTAATGTCATATCCTACTGTGGGTAGGCAATACAAGTCACTTACTTTGATACCTTTCCAATTTCAAATAAGTGAGCTAATATTCTATACCCAGCATACAGACAAGCAATCATAGCATCACTCCCACAAGCTTCTTGGCTGAACTTATTAACTGTTAGAATAATATGGCATACTAAAAAGTAGAGAATCATATTCGATTCAGGAGTAGGTATTATTGGTAGGCCTGGTAAAATTAACGTGTTAATGTGGCCAGTTTATAGCATTAAAAAATATTGCCACATCCAGGAAAGGCAGCTAGGCGATCACCTACCAACATAGACGCAGGGGAGTCAGAGGAAAGGGGCAGGGTTATAGAAGATTGAATCAATGTCATACTGCCTAAGTGTAAAGTTATCTTTGAATGTCACTAAAATCAAAATAAATCTTTAGTACCTCTGTATTTAACTCGCCAGTCTATCAGGTAGCTTGCAGTGCTGACTGCCCTAACTTAATGACAAAATTCTATGAAATAGAAGTGAAATGATTATCTCTACTAATTATTACAGTCTGTAGTATCTACACTAATTTTTGCAAAGAATGCAACATAACCACCCAAGTAATGCACGGTGTCAGTTTTTAGGCAAGATAGCTGCTACAGAGTACTTTTTGCATGCCAGAATAAAAGGTGTACAGTAGTGTCTTCAACCTTTTTTCTGTGGTGGCACACTTTTTATAACCCAAAAGATTCTAAGGCACACCACGATTCTACCAACTAGGAAAATATTAAATGTCAAAGAGTCTTGACTACTGGAGACGCTGTCAAAAAATCAGTTTGGAGAATGGTGCTTGCAGACACAGCACTTAGTGCTCACTTGTATGTCTACTGTTCCTCAGCTCTGCGAAAGTCATTGGCAAACACACAACCTGGCAGCTGGACCCCTGACATGTCTCCTGTATGAAAAACAGTGATCACAGAGCTGTTTTTATTTTGGCTTCTCCAGGTATTCCCGTCAATCTCAGACAGGTCTCGCCCACCTGAGGAGAGTGTTTCTCTCAGATCAGGACCCAGTGACACTACAGTATTATTTCCACAGCATACCAGTTGAAAAACTCTTGTGTAGAGCATAATTATCAAGTCTTTGATGATGATGAACAACTGAGGATGGTATTTGCACAGTTTTAACGCAATTTTAATGTATGTCCATTTATGAGATGCTTATACTTTCAATTAAATCAGTCTTTAGCAGTGCATTGAAAATGCAAAGTCATTTAGATCATTTAGTTTTACTTTGACATGTCTGTGTTTTATATACTATGTCAATCAGAAATTAACACAAGATCCTCTTTAATAAAATCACTGTGTGCATCCATGTGTCCATGTGTGTGTGTCTTCTGGTGAAGTGCGCATGCACGGGCAGTCTTTAATAAAGGACATCATTGCTGGGGAGAGTGCTGATTGGGTACTCGCGGCCGTGTGCATAAAATCCATTGCTGGGGAGACACCACACATACAATAATCAGCTGCACGCCAGCACAGATTAAAATACTTGTTGGGGAACTGCACAGTACCAGTACTTGCTGGAGAGATGCCACAGCCACGATTATCAGCTGCACGCCACACATTACATCAGTTCCTGGGGAGAGTCTGCTGATTGCCCACTGTTGTGACAGAAATTTAAACGCATATTACGGACAAGGCGGAAGTACAGGGAAGGGCGGAATGAGTTGCAGAGTCACCAGCCTCTAGCAGATGCTTCAAAGGCCGCCTGACGCGTCACACAAGACAGAGAGGGCGGGACCTACAAAATATTGTGTGGCCGATCCAATCAGCTTTCGGTAATTGAGGTAACACCTTAAACATAAGGCACGAAAAATCCAATCGGGTACTGAGACGTGGAGACCAGCTTCCCCAAAGATGTGGGATTAGTGTTTGTTGTTGTGCAAGTGTTCACTCTGAGGATGTCAGATTTGCGATTAAGAAGCTTGGCCCGGTAAAGTGTAAAGTGTCAGTCGTTGAAGGGGTTTTCCTAAATATATGAATTTTCAGGATATTACAATAGGATGACTTTTAAAAGTAGATTTATTTTCGCGCACATAAAATCTGTTGCTGGGGAGACACCACACATACAATAATCAGCTGCACGCCAGCACAGATTAAAATACTTGCTGGGGAACTGCACAGTACTTACTGGAGAGACGCCACAGCAAGCTCAAATAAAGAGAGGCAGGATAGGAGATCTTCAAATAGGCACAACACATCAATCAACAACCACAGAGGACAGGATAATATGTAATATTAATTATACTTACTGTATTGTCATATACGTTTCTATTTTATTTTTATTATTATTTTACTTTAGGCTTCTTGCAAAATACTAATGTTTATGCACTACTGTTCTAGCGCCCGTTATTGTAATGGGCTTAATGTCTAGTATATAATAAATTGGACTTGTTTTCTTTTTGCCTTCTTTTCAACGTACTTTTTAGGAAGCCATTCAATTTCAGGTTGTACTTGTTCAAGTATTATTCTGCTAAAAGTTTAGATTTAAGGGGGGTATTTTTCGTATGTGGATTACTCGTTTAGCCGGATGTAATTGTTGATGATTTGGCCTGATCCTGGATCTGTCGGTTTTTCGAAACTCTTGCTGGAAGTGTTGTCATAGCAACACATCCTAATCCTCAAACCTGCTCGGAGCAGGTTTGTTCTACGTAAACAAGGATTAGTTTACACACGTGATCAGTGACGGTGCGTGGAAGTCATCCAGTCATGGCTTCGGCGTTCATGAATGAGCGACCAATGATATTGGTGCACAAATTATACGAAGAGAATTTCATATAGAGAGGGTTTTGCGCGTTCGACAAGATCCTTTATTGCTCCCGGAGGAAATTCTGTACGAAAGATACCGCTTTAGCCAAGGGGGAATATTGTATCTCAAAGATTTATTAGCACCTTACCACACAGACAGTATGCATTGCTTTGAGGTTTTTTGCAAGCGGCACTTTTTTATATACTGTAGGCAATGCGGAAAATCTAACTAAAAGTGCAGTTTGCCAGGCAATTCGTAAAGTCTGTTTGGCTCTGAAATATTTCCTTCGGGTTTTCATAGTGTTTCCTGGACACCTGCGTGTGCAGACAATAGAAGAGGCGTTTCATGCCATTGCAGGTAGGTAATACACAGGCTAAAACACCCACAGTTCCATAAAGAATCCCACAATCAGCCAAACATTCTCATTACCAGGATTTCCAAATGTGATTGGGGCACATGGGACTGATCAGAGTGGAGTTTGATCAAACATTATTTGGAAAATGTATCTCTCCTCCTGATGAATAATCAGACACAGTGTCTTCATCAAATATTTGACCTTCGTCAATGTCTCGTTGGTCAGACACGGGTTCAAGGGATATGACATTCCCTGCAACTGACCCAACAAAAAAGAGGGCTATATGGAACATACCTATGGCACACATTTAGGACAAATATATGCAATGACCATCCTTTACCTGAAATGAAGTGACCATTGCATCCTGCCACTGGTTCTGAGGAGGAGCTTCCCCCTGGAATGCCCTCAGAAACAGGGTGATGGGCATTTTGCTGGAGAGCCAACTCTTCTGCAGGGATTAGGTCTGGACCTCGTGGACCTCCACCTGTTTTTTGCTTGTCTGCCTCCTTATTAGCTTTAAAATTAATGTTTTTTATATTATATATGATTCTTTATGTCAACAATTCTTTAAATAGTTATATACCAATATGTACCAGTTTGAAGTATATTCTTGTACTTCACTTTAACCTGTTCCCATGTTTTCCTTGTGCTCACGTTTGATCTGGAATTATGACATATTAAATAATAATTAATCTGACACATAGGAAATGAAACGCTGCATTCAGTAAGTACAATGCACACTACTTAGCGTTTAATTTGACGGCCACTTTTTGCCAGCCGTCTTTTCTGGTCTGGGATGCTTTTGCAGTGTTACCCCTTGTGCATATTAAATCTTGAAATTCTTCATGTCCTTCGAATAAAAGGTCTTGCGCCGCGTGTGTGAAAAAAAAAATGCGCCCGTTCTTTCGTCATTTTGTTATAGCCTATCAAAGACTTGCTGATCATGTTTTCTAGACTCAATATATATGGGCTTTTCAATCAGTGCGGGCACGCGCATTCATCTCGTATGATTAGATCCAGCTAAACTAATCTAATACACGGCTGCGTTTGAAAAACCGACCTATCCCGGATGAGTGTCACCGGCATTAACTCATCCAAGATGAGGCATCTGATCTCGGATGATTTAAGCGACGTACGGAAAATACCCCCAAGGTCATTGTTTAATTTTAAGCTATGCCATTAAAGTTTTTTTTTAATTCCTTTATGTTGATTCTACATTTTTTTTGTGATTCAGTGTGTATTTACTTCATGATATAAGTACTTATTTTATGATTACATGTTTTAATGTTAGATGCGATTAAATCACGATTAATTACATACAATGATTCGATTAATTATTTTTTTAATTGATTCCCAGCCCTTATTATTGGTAATAATATCAAGTACATACTGTATGTTAAAACTGATATAGCATGATTGTACTTCTGAGAACTGTTGGCATATAAGGGCAATGGTTTCATACAGAAAGAACTTTAACTTAGCCTACATTAGAGTACATTTTTGCAGTTTTGACTTCTGAAGGCTAAAATTCTGCTAATGTACTGCAATTTGTGTAGTTCTTTTGGTTAAAAAAAAAGATCAAAAGCATTTTGCATACATCAGAATACTGTGACTAACAACCGTCTATTTCAGCACTGCATGCAAGCTAATACTTTACCTGTGCAGTGTTTCTTCATATCATTGGGTGGAATGGGTTGCACTGCAATCAAGTACTTTGGTTCTGCAACTAAAAAGAAAAGAAAAACAGTCATTAGCAAAACAAAAAAAGATAAAAATACTTAAAAGAATTATTAAATAAATATTGATATTTTTTTGGTTTGCTGTGCTTTGACTCTCAAGCCCCTGAGATCTGATTATATTGGCCGAGGAAATGTCATAGATGAATGTTCTTAAGGTAACCTCTCTAATTTTGATCAGTTCTGTGTCCAAAATAGAGTTTTGCATATTAGAAAGGTTTCCATTACATGCTAATCTATTTTTATTTATGCAGGAGAAAAACATAAATAGGCCAGTAAATAATAGCCCATGGTGGTGCTAGGACAATAACTTCATCATTAATGTCAACTAAATTAAGGAGCTAGCTACTCATACACTAATGTTGAAACATGTAAGCAAGTTTAAATTTCTTGGAGTGACTATCATGATGAATTGAAATGAGCACAACATACAGTATTTTGGCTCTTGTCAAAAAGGTTCATCAGCTCCTCTGCATCCTCAGATATCTGAGAAAAGTTTGCATTTCTGCATCTGTTCTTGCAAATATATATGGGTACACAGTGGAGTCCATCCTCACTTGCTGCATCACATCCTGGCATACCAACTGCTCAACTCAAGATTAAAAAGAACTGCAGAGGATGGTGAGGTAGTACAGAATATCTTTTGTACAGAGATGCCTTTTCTTCAGGACAAATACAACACTCACTCACTTAGAATAACAGGATAATTATAAATCTCAGCCATACTGTTCATTCACTTTTCTCACTCCTTCCCCCTGGATTACAGTACAGGACCATTGGCACTCCCATCAGTACACTCAGACATACTCTCTATCCACAAATTGAAAGGTTGCCGAGCAGTCAATCATAAGAACAAATATTGTAACATAACAAACAGTGTGTATAAATATTTAATACTGTACTTGTATACAGGGCTGGCACATGGGTGAGGTGAACACGGGATTGCTTAAGGGAGAGGTTTTGTAAGAGCTGCTTGCAAGAGTATGACTGGCGGTGTGTAAAGGTGCAAAGAAGAAAAGACCCTGGGATTACTTATTGAAGAGCTGTGCTGTGAAGGCGGGAAGCAGTTTTTTTAAGTGTGCTAAGGAATTAAACATTTTTACACTTCTTAATTTCTGTTTGGTGCATGTTACTGTTTTAAGCTAATAATTTTAATGTTTCCATAAAATGTGTATTATTTAGGCATATTATTTTGTACGATATTCCAAGGATGCACTACATCATTGGGGTACTATATTGAAATGTCTTTACCACAAAATGTATGTGGATTAAGTGTATCCTCTCATGTCTAGTAAGGATAAATAGTGGGGTGCTGTGGAAGGCAAAAATGTGTCTTGCCTCAGATGGCATTACTTAACATGTCTGCTTATAATTATTCTGTAAACAGGCTGCACACTAAGTATACCTTTTATTTATTTGCCTACTTTTTCCCATCCTTTCCAAGGACATATGAAAGTAAGACTTTAATTGTACTATGTACACATGACAAAAAATTTTACCTGACATAACCAAATTCCTGAACAGGAAAATGCAGGTATAAAAATGGGTGAAAAAAAGTTTGGATTGATTTTACATGTACAGTATGTAAATGATCCAGTGACACTCCTCTGTAACACTGTAAAATACTTCTATAAGCATTTAAGATTCCTACGAAACGAATCCAATAATATTAAGACAAGGACTGATATACTGTATGCTGTTAAGTGTTTTTGTGGTTAATTCATATGGAATATTTGCTGCAGCTTAACAAGCATTTGAATTTGGAACAGGTGAATATATTTTCATGTCTTCAAGATTGGCTTTGCTTGCCTTTTAAAAACGGCATGCACATTATATGTAATGCAGCCTTTAAATTTATTTTGCTTACAAGTAATGAACAACTTTCAGAAAAAAAATACTCGAGTGTAACCAAGATATTATTTACAGTCTGTTGGAACTCAAAGCAAAGTGGTACACCACAGCTGAGTCAAAATGTTATTGGTTAATCCAGACAAATTCTAAAAGATTTATTTTAACACACAGGTATATTAATCATTTGTGTTTTCAGTTAATGTTCTTGCAGTGCTTTTAGCGGAAGTATACTGGTTTCAAAGTTTTCATTTTTATTTAAAAGGAAAACAAAATCTTTGCTTTGCAAAACATGACCACCATATACTCTCATTTTTTCTTGACACACAAACATATTTTGGACAAACTTAAATTGATATTATGGCTCGCTGTACAAAAGCGAAGAAATATTAAAGGAAAAAAAGAAAAATGATCCAGATGGATACAACAGTAGGCAAGTGATATATTAATGATTTATGTTGTCATTTTTTTCTATTCAGTGCATTTGCTTCCATCATTTAAGGAAAATTGAACTTTCTCAGCTCTTAGAATATTATATTGGGAAACAGCAAGGCTTGCATTTTTAGAAAATGAAAACCTTGTCTGTTCTGGCTTTATTTACTGTCCATATTATATAAATGTTCTGTGATTTTTAAACTTCCTATGAAACCTAGATGTTTTCACTAATTCACTGATGAAACCGACTACATGAAGTACCATTTAGTCATCCATCCATCCATCCATTGTCTCCCGCTTATCCGAGGTCGGGTCGCGGGGGCAGCAGCTTGAGCAGAGATGCTCAGACTTCCCTCTCCCCGGTCACTTCTTCTAGCTCTTCCGGGAGAATCCCAAGGCGTTCCCAGGCCAGTCGAGAGACATAGTCCCTACAACGTGTCCTGGGTCTTCCTCGGGGCCTCCTCCCGGTTAGACGTGCCCGGAACACCTCACCAGGGAGGCATCCAGGAGGCATCCTGATCAGATGCCCGAGCCACCTCATCTGACTCCTCTCGATGCGGAGGAGCAGCGGCTCTACTCTGAGCCCCTCCCGGATGACTGAGCTTCTCACCCTATCTTTAAGGGAAAGCCCAGACACCCTGCGGAGGAAACTCATTTCAGCCGCTTGTATTCGCGATCTCGTTCTTTCAGTCACTACCCATAGCTCATGACCATAGGTGAGGGTAGGAACATAGATCGACTGGTAAATTGAGAGCTTTGCCTTGCGGCTCAGCTCCTTTTTCACCACGACAGACCGATGCAGCGCCCGCATTACTGCAGATGCTGCACCGATCCGCCTGTCGATCTCACGCTCCATTCTTCCCTCACTCGTGAACAAGACCCCGAGATACTTGAACTCCTCCACTTGGGGCAGGATCTCGCCACCAACCCTGAGAGGGCACTCCACCCTTTTCCGGCTGAGGACCATGGTCTCGGATTTGGAGGTGCTGATTCTCATCCCAGCCGCTTCACACTCGGCTGCGAACCGATCCAGAGAGAGCTGAAGATCACGGCCTGATGAAGCAAACAGGACAACATCATCTGCAAAAAGCAGTGACCCAATCCTGAGCCCACCAAACCGGACCCCCTCAACGCCCGGGCTGCGCCTAGAAATTCTGTCCATAAAAGTTGTGAACAGAATCGGTGACAAAGGGCAGCCCTGGCGGAGTCCAACTCTCACTGGAAACGGGTTCGACTTACTGCCGGCAATGCGGACCAAGCTCTGGCACCAATCGTACAGGGACCGAACAGCCCTTATCAGGGGGGCCGGTACCCCATACTCTCGGAGTACCCCCCACAGGATTCCCCGAGGGACACGGTCAAATGCCTTTTCCAAGTCCACAAAACACATGTAGACTGGTTGGGCAAACTCCCATGCACCCTCCAGGACCCTGCTAAGGGTATAGAGCTGGTCCACTGTTCCGGGACCAGGACGAAAACCACACTGTTCCTCCTGAATCCGAGGCTCGACTATCCGACGGACCCTCCTCTCCAGGACCCCTGAATAGACTTTTCCAGGGAGGCTGAGGAGTGTGATCCCTCTGTAGTTGGAACACACCCTCCGATCCCCCTTCTTAAAGAGGGGAACTACTACCCCGGTCTGCCAATCCAGAGGCACTGTCCCTGATGTCCATGCGATGTTGCAGAGGCGTGTCCACCAAGACAGTCCTACAACTTCCAGAGCCTTGAGGAACTCCGGGCATATCTCAGCCACCCCCGGGGCCCTGCCACCAAGGAGTTTTTTGACTACCTCAGTGACCTCAGTCCCAGAGATGGGGGAGCCCACCTCTGAGTCCCCAGGCTCTGCTTCCTCATTGGAAGGCATGTTAATGGGATTGAGGAGGTCTTCGAAGTACTCCCCCCACCGACCCACAACGTCCCGAGTCGAGGTCAGCAGCGCACCATCCCCACCATATACAGTGTTGACACTGCACTGCTTCCCCTTCCTGAGACGCCGGATGGTGGACCAGAATCTCCTCGAAGCCGTCCGAAAGTCGTTCTCCATGGCCTCCCCAAACTACCTCCCACGCCCGAGTTTTTGCCTCAGCAACCACCAAAGCCGCGTCCCGCTTGTCCTGCCGGTACCTATCAGCTGCCTCCAGGGTCCCTCAGGACAAAAGGGTCCTGTAGGACTCCTTCTTCAGCTTGACGGCATCCTTCACCGCCGGTGTCCACCAACGGGTTCGGGGATTGCCGCCACGACAGGCACCGACCACCTTACAGCCACAGCTCCGGTCAGCTGCCTCAACAATAGAGGCACGGAACATGGCCCATTTGGACTCAATGTCCCCCACCTCCTTCGGGATGTGGTCGAAGTTCTGCCGGAGGTGGGAGTTGAAGCTACTTCTGACAGGGGGCTCTGCCAGACATTCCCAGCAGACCCTCACAACACGTTTGGGCCTACCACGCCTGACCGGCATCCTCCCCCACCATCGAAGCCAACTCACCACCAGGTGGTGATCAGTTGACAGCTCCGCCCCTCTCTTCACCCGAGTGTCCAAGACATGTGGCCGCAAGTCCGACGACACGACCACAAAGTCAATCATTGAACTGAGGCCTAGGGTGTCCTGGTGCCAAGTGCACATATGAACACCCCTATGCTTGAACATGGTGTTCGTTATGGACAATCCGTGACGAGCACAGAAGTCCAATAACAAAACACCGCTCGGATTCAGATCGGGGGGGCCATTCCTCCCAATCACGCCCTTCCAGGTCTCACTGTCATTGCCCACGTGAGCATTGAAGTCTCCCAGCAGAACGAGGGAGTCCCCAGAAGGTATGCCCTCTAGCACCCCCTCCAGGGACTCCAAAAAGGGTGGGTACTCTGAACTGCTGTTCGGTCCATACGCACAAACAACAGTTAGGACCCGTCCCCCCACCCGAAGGCGAAGGGAGGCTACCCTCTCGTCCACCGGGGTAAACCCCAATGTACAGGCTCCAAGTCGGGGGGCAATAAGTATACCCACACCCGCTCGGCGCCTCTCACCGAGGGCAACTCCAGAGTGGTACAGAGTCCAGCCCCTCTCAAGGAGATTGGTTCCAGAGTCCAAGCTGTGCGTCGAGGTGAGTCCGACTATATCTAGCCGGAACCTCTCAACTTCGCTCACTAGCTCAGGCTCCTTCCCCTTCAGAGAGGTGACATTCCACATCCCAAGAGCCAGCTTCTGTAGCCGAGGATCGGACCACTGCACCCGACCTCTTTGGCCCCTCCCATAGGTGGTGAGCCCATGGGAAGGGGGCCCCACGTTGCCTCTTCGGGCTGTGCCCGGCCGAGCCCCATGGGTGCAGGCCCGGCCAACAGGCGCTCGCCATTGAGCCCCACCTCCAGGCCTGGCTCCAGAGTGGGGCCCCGGTGACCCGCGTCCGGGCAAGGGAAAACGCCGTCCAAAATTGTTTTTCATCATAGGAGGTTTTGTTTAACCGCTCTTTGTCTCATCCCTCACCTAGGACCAGTTTGCCTTGGGTGGCCCTACCAGGGGCATAAAGCCCCGGACAACAGAGCTCCTAGGATCATTGGGACACGCAAACCCCTCCACCATGATAAGGTGGCGGTTAAAGGAGTGGCATTTAGTCATTATTCTAAATATTATTCTAAATGTTCACAGGTGTACTTAGAGAGAGCTGTCATCATGACTGAATGCCAGCTTGTCACTACAAAAAAATGTTCCTTGCCATTTTTCAAAACCCGTGTCAAATAAACAAATAAACAAAAATGATCAGTTTAGCAGACAGCCAACACTTTTCTAAACAACGTACTGATTTATGATCTGCTGTTAACAAAGGTCCAAAACCATGTAAACAGAGGTTCAATATCTACAATCAATATTACTGTTTTATTACAAACATGATTACTGTGGCAGCAAACACCACAAAAAAAAATTCTATTGAAATTTTTTCAGAAAGGACCAGGCACACATAGATTTTTGTTGTATTTCTGCTACTTTACAACTTGAATGTCTTTATTTTGGTTCATTTGGTTTGTCAAGCAGTTAAAAATGTATTTTGCAAACTACTTTAATCAAGGGACTGGGACATTTTCTGGACAAATTATAGAATTAAATGGAGTTAAATGATGTACTTACCCACTAACACACATGTGTATATTTGTGTGTAGCAGCCATTATCATATAGAATTTGAAATAATAATTTTATCTGTTCAGTATTTTAAATAAGTTTGGACGGGCAAATAAAGTATATATACATATTGTTGGTGCTCAGAAGGCAGATCAGGCATTCTGGCTGGTATAACAGAAGGTTTCATACCCAGCTGGTAAATTTCATACCCAGCTAGGAGGTCATAATGGAAGAACTGAGAGAATTAGCTTACCAGGAGAAGGTCAATCCCAAACATGACAAGGGGCAGTGTTCCTTAGGGCTAAATCCAAATAGGACACCTGCAGGGTTGCATGGGAAAGGAAGTACAGAAACTCAACCCTGTCATGTCATTTGGGGACCACCAGAGGGCGATATTGGGGAGCTGAAATGTAACAATGTAGACCTTAATGAAACATCTTTACATTGTGCCTCCATCTTAGACAGGAATGACCAATGCCACCACAATAAAAAACAACAAACTTCTAAATGTTAATTGAATTCAGCAGAGCTTAAATTCTACTGTTATTAGGAGCCTTCAAATGATGTTTCAATCTCTATTTTCTATTTTAAAATTCTTATTGCTAACCTTGTAACCCTGCTGTTTCATAAACATTAGAAATCACAGCTGAGTTCAATTTATTTGATTCTAGGTAGTCTGCTGCTCAGCTTGAATAATATTCATTTTCTCAAAGACAGTAATTTGGTCTTAAACTTTGATAAGGCAGTAATATTTCTTGTAAAAAGAAAAGCAGATAAAAAAAGCAAAAACTGCTGTAGTTAAACAAAATGAAGGATTAAAACCAGTATGTCAAATAATCATGCACTTAAGACTTAATGCTAATCCAAACTAAAAGTCCCTTAATTCAATGCAAATGTCTTAGCCTTAAATTCTATTACTTACACATTCCTTTAAACATTTTAAAGTATCCATGACTTTGAACAAGCTGGAGGTGCACAGCTGACATCACAAACTTTAATCTGGCACATGGTAGCAACCAGGGGCCTCATGTATAATGCTGTGCGTAGAACTCACACTATAACATGGCGTAAGCACAAAAGCGGGAATGTGCGTACGCACAGAAAAATCCAGATGCAGGAATCTGTGCGTACACAAACTTTCACGTTCTTTTACTACATAAATCCTGATCAGCGTGAAAAGTAACGCACGCGCTTTCTGTCCCGCCCAAACTCCTCCCAGAATTATGCCTCTTTGAATATGCAAATTGATATAAATAGCCTTCTGTGAAAAGACAATGGGAAAAGCACGGGGGAAAATATAAGAATTTCAGTGAATACCAAGTGGAGGCAAAGGAAAAACATACTATTTGTTGGTTTAAACAGTGGTATAATCAACAAAAGAAAGTTGATCGAGTGACATAGTGTCGGAGAAACTCAAAAGCTTAAGTTCACAAATTCGCACAGTGCCCGAAATAAAAAAGTTGTGACATATCAAAGTCGGCGTGAAAAGGCTACTCGTAGTGGACCGTCTGAGTGTCATATGAAAGCTTATTAGGGTACAGAGAAAAAAAAATAGGCACACAGTGGGAAAAAAGCACGAAATGTCAACTTTAATCTCGAAATTTCCACTTTAATCACATAGTTTATTTTGTCATTAAAGTAGAACATCATAAACTTCATCTTAAAATCGTTTATTTTACTAGTTTCTCAAGTAGCATGTTAAATGCTTTGTTCTGTGTTTGATCTTCTATGTGCTCTATGTGTGTGAATCACTACGTGCTTCCATTCGTTCTCTTTCTCCGACAGGACACAGAATCCATTACATTCGTGATATTACAGCTCTCTGAATAATTAAAATACTGAGATGTATACGTGATATCTTTTTCATGATGATAGGAATGAAAGCATGTTATTAAACATGGGAACACGGTGGCGCAGTGATTGTTCATATCTCACTCAAGAGGCTTGCTGCGCCATGTGCGACCTTCGATGAAATAATTTATTACAGAAGTACTGTCTCTTTCAAACGTACTAACCTCCAATTCCTGTCCTTACTTTTCTTTCTCCAGATACCCAATTGCCACACAATCAGCTCTGTAACAGACGTTAAGCCATCTGTAAGCTTAGAACGCCGATTCTTCAAAACTTTTAAGGAACATTGAAATATCTTCATAGTACATGTTTAATTATTCTATCCGTCTATCCTTCCAGTGTCGCGTCAGCACCAGCAATAATACAGCGCAAGGTAGGAGCTATCCGTGAACTAGCTAGCGCTGAGGCACCGTGTCCTCACATGTTTAATTATTAACAATACAGACTATTTAAATGAAGTTAAAGTTTTATCTGTATACTATAAGCAACATATTTTGCTGCATATCATCTTAAAAATGATATTGTCATCATACGCGCTTTATAAAGTGGTGCAGGTTGTGCAATATTATAACTGTAGTGCAAGTTTACAGTGGGGTAATTGTACTTATAAGTACAAACAGTTCTACAAGGAGCACTTGATGGACTGATTGAGTGCGTTTATAGTTCTTGGGATGAAACTGTTTCTGAAACGCGAGGTCCATACAGGAAAGGTTTTGATGTGTTTTGCCGTGGCTGAGGTAGTGTGTGCTTGAAACTGTATACCGATAATTCTCTTTCCGATCAGCTGCTGTTGTGATTCCGCACTCAGATACAGTAATAAAAATACTCTGAGTGGTGCAGTGAGAGTAATATGGTGTTTGCTTTTCTAGTATATAAAACACACTATAAACCATTCAAACTGTCTTCTTCCTTCATTACACTCTGTCATTGGTGTAAAAGAAAAAATTAAGAATTTGACGTATCTCCTACTTTCAGAAGGGCTAAGACAGAGAAAGATAGAGGTGAAGTGAGTTATCAAATGGTTTTAGCTTTACATGCTTATAGAGTCATGATCGTACTGATAATATTAAGCACTAAGTTAAGGTGCAAGCCTGTTTTCAGGGTTGTTAAACTTTTTTCTAAGGACCATTACAATATTTGCAGTGGATGTTAATTAGTAACTGTTATTTAACCTATTTACCTGTTAAATCAAAACATGTTATGAGAACATCTTGCACTCAATACATTCCTTTTCATTCATGTTTTCCTATGAGAACTGCTACTTAAACACAGTGGAAATTTGTACCACATACCAATATTTTTATTGACCATACTGGTCAAGCACTTAATACCAAACCTTTCCTAGGAGGCTCACCTATAAAACTCTGTAAATTGTGCAGTTAAGGTCTTTGACTTAATGTATAACTACTGACTGAGTTTTGAAATCCAACTCAAATCTAAAAATACATTTTCTTGTTAAATCTGTGAGTCTCTACTGCCTTCACTATAGAAAAAAACATTGAGCGGAAAACAAATAACACCACCATTTCAAAAATTACTGTAATAATGATAATATTGGTAATACTACTTTTCCAGTACATAATTAAGCAATATGAACTTTTTGGAGAAAATAGTGCTCACTGTAATTCAACATTAACCTTTGCTGACTTAGTTATTCCCTTATATTCCCTTATAGTTGTCTGGATTTCTAGAGTATCCTCCTGTATCTTCCTACAAGACAGTCACCTGAGCATCCACTGCTGATGCCAGTTTAGTTGCTTTTTTCCATAAGTCAAAATATAATGGAATTATTTCTTCATATTTGCCCTCAATAAAAAATAAACACACACAAAATACAAGGTTAAGTCAATAATTATCTGCATTTTAGTGATAATTTTTTTTTGGCTTGGCTGTACAGCTTTCCCAGCCCACATGGGGAAATATGGTGTGTCTGTGGTCGCAGTGGTAAAGTCTTGACTTTGATCAGTCAGTTCTGTTGTTGCTTTCTAGGAGTAAACATGGATGTTCCACTGTTCATTTGCAATAAAGAGGAGAAGCAAGCAGTAATCTGATTTCTATAGGCAGTATTTTCAGATGAGGTGGATTGGCAATCCTAAATTGGCCCTAGTGCGTGCTTGGTGTATGGGTGTGTTTGTGTGTGTCCTGCGGTGGGTTGGCACCCTGCCCGGGATTGGTTCCCTGCCTTGTGCCCTGTGTTGGCTGGGATTGGCTCCAGCAGACCCCCGTGACCCTGTGTTCGGATTCAGCGGATTGGAAAATGGATGGATGGATGGGTACATTAGCTGACCTTAATGAGAATATTATGAATACTTTGATCTCTGTGTGCAGATTCACTGCATGGCTAATTTCATATGCTGAACAAGTTAAAACAAACCTTAATGGATCCCTTCCCTCCCCAAGTCATGAAAACACATGAGACCCTGTGAAGTAAAACAAAAGATTTATTACTATTTAAAAAGAGTTTCTATCTTCTTAATTGAAGAAAAAAGAATCTGCACAAATAGATCGGAAACAAAAAGGTGCTTCAGGTCCATTGATCTAGGACTCTGAACATTGGAATGAACTAGTCCCACACCACTGTCTCGTGGCTTAGCTAATGAGTGCCCTGAAGATTGGAACTCTTTAAGCACAATAAAAAACAACACACATTTTGTTACTTATTGCTAGGTAATGGCCATTTCTTACTTTGCGTTTATCTTTCCGTCTATGTCTTTTGTCATTTAAGGTCAGTGGCAGTGGTTAGAACTGCAGCCTCATAGCTCAGGTAAAATTTTAGTCATAATAATGTATCACACAAAGTTGGCAGATGCTTCCTTAGCCCTCAGAGACACTTAAATGGCCATTGCACTTTTATAATCTATTCAAAATTAGTTCAGGTCCTCCTTCCCATTGACTGGAATACATTTCACTGAGTTTGGTGAAGTTCCTGAACATTTCCAAGATTTTGCAGAACTCACGGCAAGACATCATTGAGGTCTACAACGTAGTAGTTAGTTTCTCAGCAAGGATGTCTGCTATATACTGTATCTAAATGGAAATTTTCTTTTTGTAGCTCCATTGTTTTTATCTATTATTCTTCACATATCTATGCACAATTCAAAAGTCAGTGAATGTAAGCTTGATGTGTGTGACTAGATGTAGTTTCTGCTCCAAAATCTCCATTTTAAAATGTTTTTCCATATGGCTGCTTATTAAAGCTTTTGGTATCAACAGACTTAATTAGTAAGATGTCTTCTTCAATCTTTGTACATACCTTTTATGCAATTTCCACTGACGATAAAGGTGAATACTGACATCCAACCTTGCAAGTGGAATGTTATTTTTGTATGTGTAAGTTCATTGTTGATATGCTGCTTTCATATTACAGCAAAGCATAAAACAGTTTACAGTAAAAGTAATTATCCTTTTACTTCAAGTGTGCAAGTTTAGCATGCTTCATTTTCCTTGAAGGCATCTGTTTTGCATCCACATATGAAACAATATGATGTATATAAATATACAGCCCATATAGGTGTCTATTTAAATTAACAACATGTTTTAAAGTCATAAGGTTATATCAGATGATGTACTGCAGCAAGAAATTTAAATATTTAAACCAAATTTAAATAGTCATAAAACTGATAGCATAATTTGATTTAAACCCTCAACATAAATTAATCAACAATATAAATTAATCAACAACAGACAAACAACCGTTAATCTCTGTACTCTTACTTGACAATTTCAAAGAACAATGTTAGTCTTTGGAATGCTTACCTACTGTGACTAACAGGCAGGGATTAATTGCATTTTGGCTCTTATGCTAAAATATTAACAGAATCTCCATTTCTGATTAAAAAAAAACTTTATTTTGCATTAAAATATTAAGTGAGGATCGTTTCCCCTACTGGGGAGCAGCAAATTGAGACATTTTATTAGATCAAGCAGTTGTAATAAATGCCAAATCCAGATTTTATAACAGCAAGACAGTTTTTGATGCAGCAGCAGTGCAGCATTTCAGATTAATTAAATGGGCAAGGTAGGTAAAGACTTTTTCAAATATATAATGTATTCTTACAATAAAAGTCTTTTGTCTAAGACATTATAAGAAATCTGTAACATTAAAATCTGACAGTTACTATTACCTCATGCTTGTATAGGAGGTTAACTACTGTATATACAGTGATGCTTTGCCTGTATGATTTATAGTTATACATACTTGTCTGGTTTTTCTTTCTTTCTTGGATTGATGGCAAATTTAAATCACATACAGCAGTAAAACTGATTATGTCTCTTTAAATAAAGCCTGATAATGTTTGAAAGAGTTGAATATTAAATCATACCTACCCAATTTGACATGTTCTGCTTAGATATCAAAAGCAGCAGGAAACTCATTATCACCAATGTTTAATAAGAAATACATGCTATCAAATTATATTATAGCATACAGAAATATTCAGACATATGTTTCACATATGTTAAGGCAGCCATGAAATTTCAAAGGCTTAATAATTTTAAGTGATAAACAAAACAATAAACAATATCACTGAATTTGCTGCAAACTAATGCTCACAAGTTACTGGGAGGCAGAGAATCAGTCTAAGAAGGTAGTTTAAAACACCTTTGAGGCTACTTTGTTTCACATTTGAATACTTAAAAAACTGAGACCCCCCCTCACCCCCATTAAGCTGTAGGCAAACCCACCCTATTTTTTTAAAATCATTAAGAAAAAAATGTATTAAATCAATATTCAAGATATCTTACATGCAAGATAAATGCTATGCAATAATTAAGGGCAATCATTAAGTTACTATATATCTTACCAACTTCAGTTATGTAAGGCTCTCCATTTTCCGGCAAGGCAATGAACTGCTTGGCAAATATACTGCTTCCATATCCTAAGATAAACCCTTCAAGTTTTGTGTCAGGGCTTGGTTTAATAAACTTAAGAGTGATTGTATCTTGAGTGGCATTAATGTGCACCTTCAGATTGTATCTTTTGTCTGAGGAAAGAAAAAAAACACAGTAAATACATATATAGATTTTTTTTCAAACATTAGAAAAACCTCATTTAGGTTTTTAACAAACACTTCTTAAGCTTTTGTCATTAACTAAGTGAGGGAATCAGATAGTATGGTGGCACAACTATTTCATAGCTTTGAGGAGCCAGATTTGACTCCAGGCATTGTCAATGTCTATATGTAGTTTGCACATTTTCCTGCATGATACCACACGTTTTCTCTAGCTACTTTGACTGCTTCCTATATCTAAAAAATTTGCACACTACTTTAAGTGGTAAATTTAATTGTTCTGTCACATATCCTGAGGCTGTCACTGAATAGACAAAATGGACTCTGACTAGGATGTTGTCAGGACAGGCTTCAGCTTCTCGTAAACTGGCATTAGACAGATCAAACACTGCAAATTGTAAATGCAGTACTTAACATTAACAACATATGAACACAAGGTATACACTTGGAAACAGTTAAAAGCAATTACCCCAATTGCGTGTACCTTACAAAAGCTAGTACATTTAGTTATGTTAGAATCAATATCTCTTGTATTTTGCAGTTATATGTGAATTTAAAATAATTTATTCATGTATGAAATTACTTATTAACTGCTCTTAATAACTTACTGAATGTTTTTTATAGTGTATGTATATATGTATACTATATATATTTATATGTATAGTGTTTCATTAAATGTATTGGACACGTTTTTTTTTTTAATCTGGCTGGATGAATAAAAACACTGATCTTGAAGGAATAAGATAGGAATACAGAAAAGAAGCAGTTTTACTATAAACACCAGTTTTGTGACATTACAATACATGGTTTTACATTCACTACATTGAAACAACATTTTGTAGTAGTTACTCAGAATCATTAAACATAACTAATCTTTTGATTTACTAAAATGCCCAGTTAACTTTATGTGACAAGTATTGTTTACCCACAAATATTTTCTTGACCATAAAAGCCAGTTTCTTAATGTTATAAAACAGTTTTCTTTTTTGAATTTCATCCTTATTAAGAATAGCATGACACACTGAACAATGCAGTATCTAGTAAAATATTACAAACAAAATCAAACTTCCTTTAACAGACATAGACAATAATTGGTTTAACAAATATTTTAAATATGTGTTTTTAAATTATTATTATTGTGACTTATGGGGTTTAAACAGTCTTGGAAGGACACTATTTTCGCTCTAACCTATCTCCTATTTAGCTGTTAGTAAAAACTATTATTTAATTTTATGGTGAGGGAGCTACCTACAACCACACGCTCATTCAGGAAGTGGTCCCCTGAGGCAGAGCAGGCTCTGAGAGACTGCTTAGGAACCACGGACTGGGATATCCTGCAGGGATCATATAGTGAGAACATTGAGGAGGTTGTTGACTGCACTACTGACAACATCACCTTCTGTATGGACATTTGTAGTTCCAGTAAGAACAGTACGCTGCTATGCTAACAACAAGCTATGGATTACAAGTGACATCAAGGGCCTTTTGAACCAGAAGAAAAGGGCTTTTAAAGGCGGTGATCAGAATGAGCTGAAGCGCATGCAGAAGGAACTCCGAATCCAGCTCAGGGCGGCGAACAAGCAGTACAGAAGAAAGCTGGAGCAGAAGTTACAGAATAACAGCATGAAGGAAGTGTGGGATGGGATGAAGATCATCATTGGCGGCAGCTCGAAGCGGGGTGCCACCATCGATAGAAACGTGGAGAGAGCAAACCAGATGAACAATTTCTTTGACAGGTTTGACCACCCTAACCCACTCTCACCTCGGAGTACTGCACCCTCCACCCATCCTTCTGCTGATACCAGCATAGGACAGAGTTTCCTCCCACCCACAATTACAGCAGCCCAGGTAAGCAGAGAGCTGAGGAGACTTCATGCCAGAAAAGCAGTGGGTCCAGATGGAGTATCGCCACGACTACTGAAGGCCTGTGTGTTGGAGCTGGGGAGTCCTCTACAGAGCATCTTCAACCTGAGCCTGGAACAGGTAAGAGTCCTGAGGCTTTGGAAAACATCTTGCATCATCCCAGTCCCAAAGGTATCACGTCCTAGTGAGCTGAATGACTTCTGGCCTGTCGCTCTGACGTCACATGTGATGAAGACCATGGAGTGGCTGCTGCTTCACCACCTGAGGCCACAGGTCCGCCACGCCCTCGACCTTCTGCAGTTTGCATACCAGGAACAGGTGGGAGCGGAGGATGCCATCAATTATATGCTACACCGATCCCTCTCCCACTTGGACAGAGGCAGTGGTTCTGTAAGAATTATGTTTCTGGACTTCTCTAGCGCCTACAACACCATCCAACCTCTGCTCCTTAGGGACAAGCTGACAGAGATGGGAGTAGATTCATACCTGGAGGCATGGATCGTGGACTATCTTACAGACAGACCTCAGTATGTGCGTCTCGGGAACTGCAGGTCTGACATTGTGGTCAGCAACACAGGGGACTGTACTTTCTCCGGTCCTGTTCAGCCAATACACATCGGACTTCCAATACAACAACTTTAATACAACTCATTTTGTTAAATGGTGCAACTCAAACCACCTACAACTGAACACCAGCAAAACCAAGGAGCTGGTGGTGGATTTTAGGAGGATCAGGCCCCTCATGGACCCCGTGATCATCAGAGGTGACTGTGTGCATAGGGTGCAGACCTATAAATACCTGGGAATGCAGTTGGATGATAAATTGGACTGGACTGCCGATACTGATGCTCTGTGCAAGGGAGGACAGAGCCGACTATACTTCCTTAGAAGGCTGGCATCTTTCAACATCTGCAATAAGATGCTGCAGATGTTCTATCAGATGGTTGTTGCGCGCGGCCTCTTCTACACGGTGGTGTGCTGTGGAGGCAGCATAAAGAAGAGGGACGCCTCACGCCTGGACAAACTGGTGAGGAAGGCAGGCTCTATTGTAAGCATGGAGCTGGACAGTTTGACATCCGTGGCAGAGTGACGGGAGCTGAGCAGGCTCCTGTCAATCATGGAGAATCCACTGTATCCACTAAACAGTATCATCTCCAGACAAAGGAGCAGCTTCAGCGACAGACTGCTGTCACTGTCCTGCTCCACTGACAGACTGAGGAGATCATTCCTCCCCCACACATGCTACTCTTCAATTCCACTCGGGGGTGGGGGGACATTAACATTATACAAAGTTATTGTCTGTTATATCTGCATTTTTATCACTCTTTAATTTAATATTGTTTTTTATCAATATGCTGATGCTGGAGTATGTGAATTTCCCTTTGGGATTAATAAAGTATCTATCTATCTCTCTATCTATTTGAAAACAAACATTTTTAGAGATGTTGTAGCACTCCTACCTCACAGATTCAGCATTCTGGGCTTGACCCATGTACCTGAACACTGTTTGAGTGGAGTATGCATGTCCACGTCTGGTTACTCAATGTTTTCTCCCACATCCCCAAAGACATGAATGATTTGTTTATAGGGATGCTCAGATCAATTGGCCGTCTGTCTAAATCAGCCGATTTTCACTAAAAAAGACTGGACTGGTGATCGGTAAAAAGGCAGATCACAAAAAGTGATTTTTTTAGCCCCTGCTTTTCTAAGCTATATGGTAATTTAGTTGCAGTACAGCTTTATGCAAGGTATTATGGTAGTTGAGCCAGAATGAGCCTTTTTTTTTGCAGCAAACTTCCTGCAGTGTAAACAAAGAGCAGTGAGTGGAGACTTGTTTAATCAGTGAGCAAGACGCGATTGGAATATTAACCTTTACGTTAAAGAAAGTGGAGTAATAAGCTAAAATAAGGTACTGGCGAAGTCGTCGTGCAATTAGAGAAATGGCAATAAAAGCTACTTTAAGGAATTCAGACCTTTTTATTTTATCCTTTAAATTAAAATGGATGCTTCTTGTATTTGGACAGTAAGCTTGTTTAAAATGCAGCAGTTTACACTTTTAGTTGGAAAAGAAAAGATAAAGATGAATTTGAAATTGCTGTTTAGTAAACAATAGGCTTTTTAAAAGTGTTGTACTGTGTTTATTATTTGTTGCTGTGTGTCATACAGCATAAGTTTTAGTAAGAAACAATTGCTACATAATTAAAATAGTAATCCGTATTTTATTATTACATATCAAGAATTACAAATGTCTAGCTGATACACTGCAGTAAAAACAGACCTGTAAAAATGATTAAAACCTATAAGTGCATGTATGTTTACATTTAAGCAGTGTTTAAGTTCCAGCATCAATTCATTGATTGCATAAGAATACATATATATATATATATATATATATATATATATATATATATATATATATATATATATATATATATATATATATATAAAACTAGCCGAATGTAAGTGTGGGTGTGTGTGAGTGGGTCTTGCATTAAGCTTGTCAGGACTGTTCCTACATTGAGCACACTGCTTTCAGGATGGGTGGTTGACTTTGAGAATGTTATGTCTTATTTTTGCCACCGTCCCTACGTTGAGCACACTGCTTTCAGGATGGGTGGTTGACTTTGAGAATGTTATGTCTTATTTTTGCCACTGTGTATTTATTTTATGATCTGTATCATTTACTATAGTATATAATTCCACTTAATAAATACTTCTCTCTTAAACATGTTTGCTTTGTTTTTTTACTTAAGATAACAGCTGTTTCATTAATTAATGATTGAACAGATGTGGTGTCTGTTGGTTACCACTTGGACAGACAGACTGGAAGACATATTCATCTTATTAGCTGGAAGCTCTTATAATTTATAAAAAATCTTCTATCTATACTAATAAAAGGCAAAGCCCTCACTGACTGACTCATCACTAATTCTCCAACTTCCCGTGTAGGTAGAAGGCTGAAATTTGGCAGGCTCATTCCTTACAGCTTACTTACAAAAATTAGGCAGGTTTCATTTCGAAATTCTACGTGTAATGGTCATAACTGGAACCTGTTTTTTGTCCATATACTGTAATGGAGGAGGCGGAGTCACGTATCGCGTCATCACGCCTCCTACGTAATCACTTGAACTAAAAACAAGGAAGAGATTTACAGCACGAGTGAAACGCGGAAACGAAGGTAAATGACGTTAATTTTTGAGTGTCTTTTAATACTGTGTAAGCATACATATTAACAAATGTGCAATTAAACGTGTGCATTTACGGGGTGATTTCTCAGGCTTAAAAGCTCGCCTTTTCTCAAACGCGGGAACAAAGGTAAATGACGTTAATTTTTGAGTGTCTTTTAATACCATGTAAGCATACATATTACCACATGTGCAATTAAATGATAGCATTTACGGGGTGATTTCTCAGGCTTAAAAGCTCGCCTTTTATTAAAAAGGTAAATGCTAACTGTTTTCATTCTGAAGGGCACAAACCACGTTGGATTTTGTAATGATAGTTGATTAGTAAGGTCTATTAAGGGATACTTACAGAATGATTAGTAATGCCTGTGAATGCCGATGCAAGTAGGAGAATGGACGTGAACTAAAGAACGATTAGTAACTTGTACAGTAAATGTCTCTAAAGTCTGTCTATTAAAAAGTTATTATATCTTTCAATCCTGTGTATTGATTAAACTACGAACCTAACAAGATCACTACATGGTGTCAGAAGTGGCGGATTGGAAGAGGAATCTGAAGAAGAGGTTCAGCTTTTGAACGAGTCGCGTGTCTGTGAGTAACCCGAAAACGTGATCAGAAAGAGCTAAGACGTTCTAGCAAAAGAGAAAAAAAATGTTAGGATTACAGCCCCCACCAAATCTCCAGTTAAAGGGAAATGTAGCTGAAAATTGGAAAAGATTTAAACAGAGATTCGAGTTGTATCTTGCTGCGATTGAAGCAGATAGGAAAAGTGAAAAAATGAAAGCGTCTATGCTTCTACATGTAATTGGCGAAAAGGCGCTAGAGGTGTAGAACAATTTTCAGTTTGAAGAAGATGGAGACAATATGAAATTGAACAAAATAGTTGAAAAATTCGAAATTGCAACCCAAAGCGCAATGTGACGTTTGAGCGGCACAAGTTTTTTTACATGTTTCCAGAAAAGCGGAGAAACAATAGACCAGTATCTGACGGAATTGCGTAATAGGAGCTGTTCTAAGAAGAAACCGTCAAGACATCAAAGGACCAATAATCTCTAATCAGAACACTAACACCACCGAAACAAATATTAACGAGAAAACAAGTATAAATCAGGAAAGAACATCTCAACTGCAAACACAATTAACCAGAATATCAAAATGTCAAGTAAAACCACCAGAATGACTCATTGAGACATGTTGAGGATTAAAGGAACATTTTCAATTAAGAAATGCTGAATTCCTTTAACAGTTGTGCTTTTTATACATAGTTTGAATGCTGGATGTATGCCTGAAATGTTCTGGATAGTTCAGTTGTTTGAAGTGATAAAGAATTAAATGTGTGCATTTACGGAGTCATTTCTCAGACTTAAAAGCTCGCCTTTTATTAAAAAGTTAAATACAAACTGTTTTCATTCTGAAGGGCACAAACCACGTTAGATTTCAGCCGTTAAACGCGCAAAAATGTCGGTACATCAGATAAATAAGCGCAACATATTATCAGTTGTATTGTATGCTTACAATACATATAGAAATGTGTTAATCGTTAACTAATATTATGGGATGGTGTTTTTCGACTCGCGCCTTGATTTAAACGATTGCATGTCTTGGTGGGTTTCCATAGCTTATTGTCAATATCTTTACACCTCTTTTTAAGACTTATTGACTGAAACGGGCTTTCATGAAAAAACTTAGGGCTTTGCTACAAGATACACCCTCCACAAGTTAAGGAAGTAAAAATAAAAGGTATATATTTCTGTTTTATTTAAACCTTTTAAGTTCGTATGCATAGCCCCATTTGGCTGTTTTAGGTTTTTTTTTTTCTTCAGTAATATTTAATCTCCTTAAAGAAAAACAACATATGCATTTTACTTTTTTTGTATCTCTTTAGTAATATTTTAGTGTAAAAGGATAACGAGTATTTAAACCTTTTATGTTACTTTATAGTTATTTTACACAATGTTGAAAAATTAATAAGAAAGCTACATATTTTGGCAGCTGCTGCTTTAATTTTCAATGAAATGAAAAAAGCTCTCCAAGAGAAAACCTCAATGAAGAAGAAACAGTTTGCACTATCTAAAAAGGAGAAACCCTCATTTATAAAGGTTTGCTGCAGATGACTTAACTGAAAATAAATGAATAGTTCCTATGTGTATAATACATATTTATCTATTTGACTTATGCCTTTATTCCAGCAACTTGCAACATCTAAGGTACAATTTGTTACATTACTTTGGTTTTTTGCAGCACAGGCAGGTGAAGTGACTTCCTCAGGGTCACACAGTGATGTCAGTACCAGGATTTGAACTGACAAGCTCCGGGTTTGCTGAAATATTACTGAAGAATGAAAAAAACGAAAACGGGCAAATGGGGCTATGCATTATCCAACCCGCTATATCCTAAATACATGAGCCAATCCCTGCCAACACAGGGCACAAGGCAGGAAACAAACCCCGGGCAAGGTGCCAGCCCATCCCACGGCGCACACACCCACACACACCCACACACCAGGGACAATTTAGAATCGCCAATGCACCTAACCTGCATGTCTTTGGACTGTGGGAGGAAACCGGAGTACCCGGAGGAAACCCAGACAGACACGGGGAGAACATTCAAACTCCACGCAGGGAAGCGAACCCGGGTCTCCTAACTGGCACCTTTCACTGCACCACCATACTGCCCACATACAAACTTAAAAGCTTTAAATAAAACAGAAATATATACCTTTATTTTTACTTCCTTAACTTGTGGAGGGTGTATCCTGTAGCAAAGCCCTAAGTTTTTTCAGTCAATAAGCCTTAAAAACAGGTGTAAAGCTAAACTTGCAGCACCGCTAATCAATTACACTTGCCGAACGCCTCTCATAAGGGGACATACTGTGGGATCTGGGCATCCGTCAAAGCACCAATCACAGGCCCGATTAGAAAGCGGGAAGCTGTGATTTGTCGTCTCCCTCCCATGTAACAATCACAGCCCGTGTTACAACGCACTATGTATGTATGTATATATGTGTATGTGTGTGTTTATGTATGTGTATATATATGTTGATATGTGTATATATATATATATATATATGTGGATGTGTATATGTATGTAGATATGTGTATATGTAGATATGTATATATATGTATATATGTATATTTATATACATGTTTACATAACCTCTTTAACACACTACTTCTCCGCTGCGAAGCGCAGGTATTTTGCTAGTTTACAATATATTTCAAAATCTGGCAAGCAATGTCCTGTCCACCTATACAGTATTTCATCAATTTAGATTCACCAGGTAATGTGCCATGCACATGTCTGAAATAGCATCAATACACCAAAGTAAACAAATGAAACACACAGACGCAGGAAGAACATTTTAGTTCTATATAGTTAATTGTTCAATCTAAAATTCAAATCCAAGTTCTTTGTGCTTTAAAATTGAAAACTAACCTGAATGCATGCAGTTTTTTTAACTAAGATTCTAAACAATCTAAGTAACTTTCTCAAAATGTTCAATGCTTCTCATCTCCCTTTCTAAAATGGAATCAAGATGTGACTTAATGTCATCCACTCACTTCCACAATTTCCCCCAGTGTGCTGTGTTTTGTCATGTTACTAGGTCACTGGTTCTATGCAGTACTGATTCTTAATACCATATTTTTGCCATCTGTGTTAAATCTTCCCTTAATCTGTTTCATATTTTGCATTTCACAAATGTTATTTTGCCAGAAATTTATTAGATACAGTAAAGGGCATAGTTTAACAAGCTACCTTCACCAGCCTTTGTTAACACTTTGGGGGCAGAGTGGGAAGCTGCAGACAGATAATGGTCACAAAAAGACAACAACAGGAAATTTAAACTACCAGAAAAATGTTTATTTGCAAATGATTTTAATTGTAACTTAAATATGTAATTTGCCATCAAATATGATGCTCAGTATTATCGGTCATAAAAGAGTACAAAAAAGCATTACAGTAACTGATAGCTTGCTTTCATAAATCAGTGATAACAAGTGTCAATATGCAACTCTTATGAACAGACTATCAGTAAGCTGAAATGTTTGCGAGGAAAAAAAAATCCTTTGCTTAATTTGATATTTTTTTTAAAGGTGAGTATTTTTTTCTGAAAGATTACATATACACATATCTATATCTATCTATCTATCTATCTATCTATATATATAATATATAAAGATTGTCTCTAAATTGGCTTGCTTTTAAATAAACGTACAGGTAACCAGAGGTTGAAGTGGGCTTTTACACAAGCAATGATAACTATATCTTAAACGGTAGTCAATGCATGTGTACTGGTACCTACCGGCACTTCCCACTATGGATGATACCCTTTAATAAGCTTGTGTGTTTCAGCACATCTGGGTCAACAAAATGGCCTAAAAAAAAGCAAACCCTAACCCCTTACATTGGTCCCCGAAACAGTTTCTGTATGTACTTCAAAATTTTTAAACTTCCGGAGGTGGTACAATTAGAAAAATAAACAGTGAATACCCCCAGGTATTTTTCGTACGTAGATTAGTCGTTTAGCCGGATGTAATTGTTGATGATTTGGCCTGATCCTGGATCTGTCGGTTTTTCAAAACTCTTGCTGGAAATGTTGTCATAGCAACACATCCTAATCCTCAAACCTGCTCGGAGCAGGGGGGTATTTTTCGTACGTCGCTTAAATCATCCGAGATCAGGTGCCTCATCTTGGATAAGTTAATGCCGGTGACACTCATCCGGGATAGGTCGGTTTTTCAAACGCAGCCGTGTATTAGATTAGTCTAGATGGATCTAATCATACGAGATGAATGCGCGCGCCCACGCTGAGTGAAACGCCCATATATATTGAGTCTAGAAAACATGATCAGCAAGTCTTTGATAGGCTGTAACAAAATGACAAAAGAACGGGCGCATTTTTTTTTTACACACGTGGTGCAAGACCTTTTATTCGAAGGACATGAAGAATTTCAAGATTTAATATGCACAAGGGGTAACACTGCAAAAGCAGCCCAGACCAGAAAAGACGGCTGGCAAAAAGTGGCCGACAAATTAAAAGCTAAGTAGTGTGCATTGTACTTACTGAATGCAGCGTTTCATTTCCTATGTGTCAGATTAATTATTATTTAATATGTCATAATTCCAGATCAAACGTGAGCACAAGGAGAACATGGGAACAGGTTAAAGTGAAGTACAAGAAAATACTTCAAACTGGTAAATATTGGTATATAACTATTTAAAGAATTGTTGACATAAATAATCATATATAATATAAAAAACATTCATTTTAAAGCTAATAAGAAGGCAGACAAGCAAAAAACAGGTGGAGGTCCACGCGGTCCAGACCTAACCCCTGCAGAAGAGTTGGCTCTCCAGCAAAATGCCCATCGCCCTGTTTCTGAGGGCATTCCAGGGGGAAGCTCCTCCTCAGAACAAGTGGCAGGATGCAGTGGTCACTTCATTTCAGGTAAAGGACGGTCATTGCATATATTTGTCCTCCATGTGTGCCATAGGTATGTTCCATATAGCCCTCTTTTTTGTTGGGTCAGTTGCAGGGAATGTTATATCCCTTGAACCTGTGTCTGACCAACAATATTGACGAAGGTCAAATATTTGATGAAGACACTGTGTCTGATTATTCATCAGGAGGAGAGGTACATTTTCCAAATAATGTTTGATCAAACTCCACTCTGATCAGTCCCATGTGCCCCAATCACATTTGAAAATCCTGGTAATGAGAATGTTAGGCTGATTGTGAGATTCTTCATGGAACTGTGGGTGTTTTAGCCTGTGTATTACCTACCTGCAATGGCATGAAACGCCTCTTTTATTGTCTGCACACACAGGTGTCCAGGAAACACTATGAAAACCCGAAGGAAATATTTCAGAGCCAAACAGACTTTACGAATTGCCTGGCAAACTGCACTTTTAGTTAGATTTTCCGCATCGCCTACAGTTTATAAAAAAGTGCCGCTTGCAAAAAACCTCAAAGCAATGGCTACTGTCTGTGTGGTTGTGAGAGCCCGACTTCGCCTAGTTTGACTTCGAATATAAGGTGCTAATAAATCTTTGAGGTACAATATTCCCCCTTGGCTAAAGCGGTATCTTTCGAAAACAATTTCCTCCAGGAGCAATAAAGGATCTTGCCGATCGCGCAAAATCCCCCCCAGGTCTATAATTATCATGTGACATTTTATCTCGTATGTGTCAAGTAGTCTGTAGTTAAGCATTTGCTGAGATCTAAGATCATCCTCTGCTTTGTAGCATTGGGTTTATATTAGTGGGGAGCCTGACCAGATGGTACAATATTTTGGGGGCCTTGACTTAAGATTTGGAAATCCCTGATCTATTCCATTAACATTGGCTGAGAAAGATGAAATTTATGATGGTTGTCATTTTAGTGATTTAAAACTCTCTTTTTGGTTCAAAGGACAAAATTGTTGATACTTGTAAACTTAGTGTAAGCACATTTAAATATCACAGAAGTACACATCCTTGGCCTATAAGAACCAAACATTCATGATGCCGCTGTAAAAAACTCTGTTAGGCAGCAAAATGTTCAGCTGACTGCAATTCATGAATGTACAACTTGACTTAAGTCCTTGAATGAAACAAAATCTAAAGCATTAATTACCACTGTTTATTAAAATTGGTCACATCAAACTGCAGATCTCTACATTTAGAAAAAAATACTTGGCTGAGAGACATAATTCTGTGAAGTCCAATGATTCTTATGTATTACCTTGATATCAAACAAATATGTCATATGAAAAGGTTTTATATTAACACTAGAATCCCTGAAGCCTACGAAAAAACTTGTAATCCCAGGCCACCATAAATTCCTTTGCATCTCCCCATTAGCATCTTTTGTTTTGTAAATGTGTCGATCAGCGCAAGCAGCTTGCTATCCCATCCTTCCACTGCCGGAGCTGTGTGGTGCCTGGAGTTGTATAGGGTAAATAATATATTGTTACTTGGAACACATACATTTCATGTGTGTTCTATGTCTACAATGATCTGGGTAAATGTACAGTAGGATGACAGGAAATGCGAGGCAAGAAATGTTGAACACATAGTTAAAACTAATGACAAAATTTTGACATGAAGTGAAGTGTTAAGTATGCCAAAAATGAAATAAACACTTTCACAAAAGGTACATATATAACAAAACAAGTGTCGCTTATATTCAAGAATATAACCAAAAAAAAAGAAATTGGGTTAGGGTATGATGCTGACACCACTGCTTGGGTGGTGCAGCTGTAAGAACTGCTGACTCACAATCAAGAGGTTGCTGGTTTGATTCCGGGCACGTCCCAGAATTACTGTTTTGAGTAGTGAGCTGCTCTTATTGTTACTATTTATAGAATAAAAACATACATTTAATTTGATTCTGTAACATCCGGTGTAAATTTATGGTACTTGTAAAGGTTAGTGGTTTTTTTTTTTATTTAGTTTTTTTCTCTCAGTCACATTCATGCTCCGCCTGATCTGACACTGCTGTTTTCAAATAAAGATGTGCTATAACAGAGGTGAACTCAGATAAGGATGAGCGTTCTACATCAGAGAAACTGAAGACTTCCCCATGAGAAACGTCCAGTCACACATAAGAACAACACAGCTGCACCAGGCATAGAGGCGAAAGATGGAGCCATTTGGATGCAGCAAAAGGTTGGGCATCATCCTGCCAATCAATCTGCCACATGCATGTCCTTCAACGAAACAGCAGGGCTTACAGAGCTCGTCAGGGTATCGTGCAAAGTTCTGTTTGTATGTTTTGTGATTGTCTTTATAAAAGCCAGATCAAATGTTATTTATCCATTTACCCTGATTTATTTACTTATCTTCCTACAGCATAAAGTCACAAGTAGACTGCAGAGCTTCCTGTGTTTGATCAACACGGGCATGCTGACTGCAACTCTCAGAGGAACAGTGTTGCTTCGATTCCTCTGTAAGCAGGATGTGTGTCACTAGACCATAGATGGTGTGTTACTTGCTCACAGATTCCCCTAACAAACACCTCCTTATCTGCCCTTATTGCCTTCACAGCCATCCTTCTCAGTTCCCGGTACAGAATAGAGTTGCCATCAAGCCATGTGCTGTGACTCCACTTTATGATATCCGGGGTGCCCTGCAAGACAACCCTCAGCAACCTTCGGGGTCTTGTCATGGAGGGTCTCCCATATCACATTAGAATCGGCATTTGCACACAAGTCTGCAAGTTCCTCACACAAACTGCATGCAAACTTATAAGAAACAGCCTGATCTTGGTGTCTGGCCAGGTCCAGCCTCATTATCCTAGTAGGTGGACCTAAACTTGATCTTCAAAGTAGCAACAACAAGTCTGTGGTCAGAATTCATAAACTGGGCACTTCTGTAGACCCAGCAGTTCTATAGGAGCCTCCAACATCTGCCCACGAAGATGTGATCAATCTCCTTCACTGCACCTCCAGTATTGGAGTACCAAGTACGATGCAGCTCAGGGTGCTGGAGTCAGGATCCAGCGATCCGCAGCCCCTGGCCTCTAACAAAATCAAGGAACATAGAGCCACTTTCACCACAGTCCCAGACCCATGGAGACTGACACAATCCTCATAAACATCCCTGTCAGTGCCAGTGGTCGTACTGAAGTCACCCATGACCAAGGAAAGGAGCCCTGTCTGACGTTTTGAAGCTGAATGAAGTTTTCACGGTGGCTCGAGTGCCAGTCCTGCCACCAACCCCCAAGATTTCCCTGCAAGTTGGAGGACTGCTTGCAGGGCCAGATGCATTTTAACATCATACCCAGGACACCCAAGTCCACCATAATTATAAGAAATAATCTTTTCAAAGGTTTCTACCATATCTGAATATGTGTAAAACTATGGCAACAACAGTAAAAAATAAAATAGCAAACATTATGGGAGGAGTTGACTGGAATTTGGCAGCATTTGTAGGTTAACCCAACTTAGAACACAAGATATCATTCCATTTGTATACTATTAGGAAAAAAAGAAACTCTCTCTGTAATTACTTGAAGTTTAAAAAATTCACAAACACAGAGACATTTAGCCTCATTGTTTCATAGGTGAAATATGCCAGTGGCAATAATAATATCATCATCATCATCAGTTTAATAGTAATTTTCCAGGTATACCCAGGTTAGCTGGTTGCCCTCCAAATCTTTTACCCCAACTCGTTGTGGAAATCCTTTGTGTTAAGAAGACCCATTCTTTTCACAACATCCAACACCAGCTCCAACCATGTCTTCTTTGGACATCCACTGGCCTTCTTCCCTCACAACTCCATCTTGTTGCACCTCTTCAGTAAATCATACTCTGTCTTTCGCCCACATGACCAAACCACTCCTAGTCCTTCTCTGCTCAACATAACACCTAATGCATCAATACCAAGTCTATCTCTTAACTCAGCAGCACTCATCTTTCTCTCACTTGGTGTCTCTTCGGCCATCTACCTGATTATTCACATCCCTGTTCTTTACATGTTTGGTTCATATTCAGCTTTCATCGACCACATCTTACTCATATAGAGCATACATAGCTTTCGTAAACCTCTCCCTTGGAATCTAGAGAAGGTTCTTTTGTAAGTCTGGAACTTGGGATGGCTCTCCCAGAGGTTCTTCCATGGACTTCTCATCTTTGCAACAGTATACCTTCTACTATACCCTCCCTAAAAATGAGACCTAGGTAGCTTAACTTCCCTAATTTCCCCAAAACAAATCTATTGCCAACATTTACATTTACTCTTGCTATATTAGCATTCAGCAGCCCCTTACATACTTTCCACAAACAAAAATCATAGTGGCTGAATACACACTATCTTGCACATCACCTCATCTTTAATGCGCACACTTCCAACAGCACATGCATTGAATTAAGATTCATGCAGCACTTCTGCACATGCCATGTAGCTACCCAGCCTCTCTTCCTTGATTCATGCCCTTTCTCCTCCTACCACCAGTTTGGCATTTCTTGCATTTACCATAATGCCTTTCACTTTCAAACTAGTTTTCCATTTTAGCATTTTTTTCCTTCAAGTCCGTATCACATTTACCATAAATACAGGACCATAAAGTACAAGGGCCTCCATGGCAATTCTTCACATTACTTCTCTGATCAACACCTTCATCACTATCATGAAAAGCAATGAAACAAGAATGGGTCCCATTTATTTTCTAAACTTCAGGAATCTTCCCTTCACACACAATCACCTTGTACTGGTCTGTCAACAACTCAACTCCAGGAATTTTCTTCTGCTTTCAATATTTCTAAAAAAACATTTGGACTCCCTGCTTTACCTATCTTAATTTTTAGTACTTTTGCAACCTCCTCTTCCAAAAACTTTTTGCTCAGTCCTTCAATTTTAGCAAAAAGAACATTGTCAGCCCAGTCATTCTTCTCATTCACCATCTTCTCCACATGCTTCTTTCGGGTATTATTAATCCTCTTATTAAAAGTCCTAATGTTATCGTCAGGATTTTTCAAGCAATTCACACCTCTACATCCTGTCTTCTGTTTAACGTTTGCTTTATGAAGTTAATTTGCAAACTCCCATCTCTTGGTTTTTTTGTGCTGTTGCAACTGTTCTTCCAGCATTTCACTTTGCTTTGTAGCAAGAGCAAATGAGGTTTATGAAGCATCGGGTATGAATGACAAGTGGGAAACAAGGTTATTATAGTTTTGCCTTTTTATATTAGTATTTACTTCTATATTTTTTCTGACCTTACTTGGAAATTCAGTTTAGTTTTAGTTTCCTTCATCATGTATTTTTAGTTTTAATTTAGTTTTTATTTCACAAAGACATTTCTATGTTATTTTTATATCTATTAGTTTCAGTTTTAGTTTTAGTAGTTATGGTACGGTTAAAGAGCTACTATGAAATGTAGTTTTGTATTACAATCAGATAGAACTGTAGACTTAGTGGATTTGGATATGTTAGTGGAAGCTTACTTCACTACATGGTTTAATATCTGGAAGCATAATCAAAATCAGATACTGAATATGAACAATTTTGTACAATTTTATAATTTATTAAATATTTTATATGTCCTTTGTGCTGAACAAATGTGTGCTGATTGTTGGTAATTTTTATATTTTCCTTTTATTGCACAGAATGGGCCAATTTGTAATGAAATTTAGGTGAATTTTAAGGTTTGAGGGTTATTTTACTCTAAATGTCTATACCAAACAACATATGTTGCTCCAAGACAATGTGTTTATAATGAATGCCTTCAATATTGCATTCAAAAATCTCCTCTTTTATTTTCTACCAGCAATATTGATCTCTGATTCCATCTCAGGAACAAACAATTTACATAATTTTGCCACCTGCAGGTCTGAAAGGATATCAAAAAATCTGAAAACAGATTCTGCTGTGTTCTGATAGGTGTGATCATGAAAATTACGGGGGTTTAGGAAGAACAGGGCTCTTAGGGTTGAATCAGTGTACAGACCCCACCTAGCTTTATTGAGGGAAACAAACAAAAACAATCATTTACTGTCAAGGTTAGAGGCAGTGAGACTTGAATAGCCCGTGCATAACAACAGTAAACCCATAATGAGCAGAGCAAGAGTAAGTAATAGGTGTATGGATGGGCACAAAACGACAGAGACAGCATCTGAAATTAGGAACAATATATATATTTTATAAACTTGTTTATGCAGAGCAGGATGACAGGAAACCTGGTGCCTATCCCAGCAGGTTTGGATGCAAGGCAGGAAAAATCCTTTGTATGCAATATGTATGTTATGGCTGATGTTAAGAATGACAAGATTATGATATTTCAACTATTTATTTTGAGAGAGAAAAATTGAAACAACAGGGACAAATATTTTAAAACATAATTCTGCTACTGGATTATTTTCATAATATCAGGAAATTTGAGCTGTGAATATAAACTAAAAAAAAAGATAAATGAATAAATGTAGAATAAATACAAAAAAACATTAATATGTTTAGTTGTTCACCAGTTGGCAGACTCTCTTCACCTACTTACCTGTAGTTCAGTGGAGACATTGCCAACTCATGAATTTTACAAGGTCTGTATCTCTTGTTAAATGACTTTTTTAAAGCAAAAGTGATTGGTCAGTAATAATTTGCTGATCTTGTGATGACCTACTCAGTCTCTCAATGAGTGCCGTTTTATTTTTGTAAAGGATTTCTTCTGTGCAAAGTGGTAGGTGAATTATTTTCAACAAAATACAGGCACCTGACAAATAAACTGAAACATTAATCACTCATTATTTTTCTATCCATACGGAAAAGGTTTTTTTAACCAGCACATTTCTACTTCAGGCGTTTGAATTACATCTTGATATACAACAAGCGCAAAGAAAGGCAGCACAGCAAATCGCTTTCTATTTCACATGCTTTACGCGCTCGTATTCAGCTTGCTTTGCCACTGCAAATGCTGTGTGAACAGCCGCCCTCCGTCACCAGCCGCCATCCACTGGATGAATATATGCAGACAGCTCATGGTGAATTACTTTCTGTTTTAGAGTTAAAAGTTACAAGTGTTAAAGACTAATGGCAAGAATATTCATTCAAAAATGAAAACTAAAAATATTTTTAGTATATCATTATTTTATTTCATTTAGTCTTTCCAGCTATTTTAATAGTTTCGTTTAGTTTTAGTTTTTCATTTCAGCTTTGTTAATTATTTTATTTCAGTTTACGAAAATGTTTTTTAATAATAGTTTCAGGTTTGATTTTATTTTTCATTAACTATAATAATCTTAGTGGGAACTGATGAAGAATATGTGTTTGAAAACAATAAAAGAAGTCTGTGCTGTGGTTGGACAAAGGGATGTAAGCAGGTAGATGGCTGAAAAAGAGGCATTAGATGAGGAACAGATAAGATGTTATAAAGTTTGACTTGAACAACATCAACACTACTGTACTGTATTCTACCTAACTTATGGTTTCCTTCTATTACTCTAATGTTTTCATATATTACATGTATAATGTTAGTGTTGACTGTTTTAAAAGTGCAAAACATCTGTTCAATTTTTTTTCTTCCTTGTCTACTCCCCACTGAGAAGATCAATGTGTTTTTCTGTTGTCTCTAAGGATTAATATTAAATTGCCCTTTGAAGTAACCTGCTGTTCAGCTACTGCTACACTTAGAAGCTCACACATATGAATTTTTTATCGCTTTGCCCCATTTGTTCAAAATTAGATTTTTTGTATCATGTTAATGATACAATAATATATGGTTTCTACTCTATAGAATATCAAGAAAGGATGACTTGGTGGCACATTAGTAGTATTGATGGTTGAGGGCAACAGAGAGCTGGGTTGGAATTCCAACCCCATAATTTATGTGTGGAATTTACACATTATAGTTTTCCTTAGGTACTCTGATTTCCGTACAAAATGTGTCTGAAAATGGCTTGTGCCCACAGGTTTCGTAAATAGCTTTTTGCAACCATGTTGTCAAATATGTAAGTTCAGGCAATGGATGGATGGAGTTTTTTTTTGGTACTTTGATATACCAGGGAGTAAAAAAATGAATTATTTAAATAAATTACCATTTTTGTGATTCATCATTTATTTATTTTTGCAGATTGCATTATTAAATCATCCATGACTATAGAATCTCTATCTAAACTCATTTTTTGATATTATCAGAATGCTTACTATTGACTCTACTATCCTTACTGTGAAAGGTACAACATTTGATTGTACAGTAGCTGCATGACTTACTAGGTTGCTGTCAAACTGTTCTCATTTGAAAAACCCTGCTATTTTGCAATCATTATACCATTTGAATTCAGAACAGGAAATTCACTCAACAAGGGAAAAAAACAGCAATTTTACAAAAACCTAATATATTGACATTTATATATCTCTTTACCAGGAAAGTAATGCAGGTGAAAGTTTGAGAACATGAAAACAAGGGGAAAAAATTAATAAGTCATAATATTATATTTCTTTAACAAAATTCATTTGATAAATGCCATGACATTCCAGCTACTGTTATAACAGCTGAAACTGAGAGAGTCTTGGGATACATTACAGACTGGCACAGGATTTTTTTTTTCATCTCAAGAATGGCTGTATCCCCTTTATCTTTGGCTGCTTTTCATCATTTCGGTTTAACACATGCTAAAACACTTCTCGTGAGGAGTGATGCTGAGATGTCTTTTGGCACACGCAAGTCCAGACCAATGAATCTTTAAGGATATATATTCTATTGCTTTCAATCCCACGCCAACACCTAGATGTCATCATCTAGCTACACAAGATGCTCCTGGGTAAACAGAGACGTGCATGCTGCTCTCCTCTGTGACAGATGGCGAGTGCGGTGAGATTTTAGAAGTGATGACTATGAGGAAGAGCGTTGCCAGAAATGAATTTATCAGCATAGGCTTATACCACAGATATACTGTACAAACATAGATGCTGCATTGGCTGATGTTCCTATTAGCGTCAGTATCAATGCACTTGTCATATTGCAGAAGTCAAGACGGGCAGATTGCAACACACATATATATTTTAGATATGCCAAGCTCTTAAAATCAGTTGTAACTTTCTTATTTCTTAACAAATTCTCACAAAATATTGTCTGCTATAATGGTTATACACGTCTGCATTTGTATTATCGATATTGAAATTCACATGGTGCATTATTTGTAAACCTTTTGTTATTAACAGCTGTAGGAAGCAGTGATGGTATGAACCAAAGTAAACGTAAAGATAATGTTACACTTCTTGACTGGTTTGCAGATGCCTGGGTCTGTTCTGATTTCAAGCATCGATCGATCTATCTATCATTAATTTGTGTTGTACATTCTTTGAGGTTTGCCTGATATTGGAAGGGATCTCACTATTTGTGTTGCACCTTGACATGCACTAATATACAGTATTATATACTATTGGTTATTCATTTAGGGTAGTTAATTAAGCCTAAGATCTATTCATCCATCCATCCATAATTCCACTTTCTTAACAAGCTTGTTCATTTCAAATTCATTGAAACTGTTTCAAGTAACTAGAACACAGCTTGTACATGTTCAAAGCCAAATAAATAAATAAAAATGTGATATGTATTGTGGAAAGCAGTCCAGACACAGACAGATACACATGTTTAAATCACCACATACACTTTATTTACACTATTTACAAAGTGACAGCACAACCCAGTATTCCCGTACTAAATCACCCACAGTCCAGGCCTCTCACAATGCCTCTTCTTCTGACCGCCTCCATTCCTCTCCTTCGAGCTTCGTCCTCTTCCACCCAACCCCAGCCATCCAATGGAGCAAGGCGGCCCCTTTTATAGTCACCCGGATGTGCTCCAGGTGCCTCCCGACAATCTTCCACTGGCACTCCCCAGTGTGGCGGAAGTGCCGGCTGTGCACCCGGAAGCACTCCGGGTGTCCCTGGTCTTCTTCCCCCCAGCACTTCCAGGTGTGGCGGAAGTGCTGAGGGCCAGGGCTCCTTAGGCATTGGGGTGCCCCCTGGAGGTAACCACGAGCCCCTATAGGGTTGAGCTTCAAAGCTCTGTTCCCGTGGTTCCCAAAGCGACCAGGGCAGTCGCCCCCACATGGTCTGGGGGAGACGTAAGCCCTCCTCCGGTCCTCCTGGGCATCCTGGCTGGGTACCACCCCCAGCCACCTGTGACAGTATCTTAGCATTAAAATTCACAATGTCATAAAAGGCCTGCTCAGAAATTCAAAGTGTAATTTTCTTTTATTGTAAACACTAGTATTTGAAGGTGTGCTGCCGTTCCATACCTCTCCTGCCTGCCGTCCTCTATTCAACCTAAACAGGAAGATTTCCCTTTTACTGCCTGCCTGTAACTCATGAATAGATTCAGAGCCTTGACAAGTCTATTATCCTATCAATTTCCAATGTGCATTCTTGGAAAAAATATGGTACAAGTTGTCAGTAGGGCTGTACATTTAAGGGAAAGGAGAACTGCACCCCAGTATGGGTAAAATATTTGCACAATTAAAAAGGGTATAAATGTTGTATCTAAGCCAGTTGTACAGTTCACATACCCCTTGAGGGTAAAGGAATCTTTATTGACCTTTACTTCTGAAAGACAACAGTTAAGTTAAGCAGACTGCTTAAAAAAGCATTGACAGTGAAAATATTATTTTGCTGTTATTCCACAGAATAAATTGCATTTGCAAAACATTAATCAAAATTTCATTAACTGACTTTTGTGCCCAATATACTTGAAATATTAAGTATAATATCTTAAGAAAATTTTGGTGTCTCCCTCCCTTTCAAAGATCCAAGACGACAATGGGAAAAGAATCTCTCACTCAACATATCAGAAAAGGAGTGGAAGGTAGCAATGCAGAGAATTCACTCCAGCTCCATATGCACAAATCATACAATTATTCAACTCAAAATTATATATCAAACACATCTGTCTCGCTTAAAACTGTCCAAAATGTTTCCAGGGCAAGATCCAACCTGCGAACGCTGCAATCAAGTTCCAGCCTCACTGGGTCACATGTTTTGGGCCTGCACTAAATTAACATCATTCTGGACAAACATTTTTAAGTGCCTTTCAGACAGCCTTGGTGTCACAATCCCTCCTAATCCAATAACAGCTGTGTTTGGTGTTCTTCCAGATGGGCTTAAAGTGGAGAAGGACAAACAAACTGTGATTGCCTTCACTACACTATTGGCACGCAGACTTATTTTGCTAAACTGGAAGAATCCTAACTCTCCTCTTTTAAGTTAGTGGGTAACTGATGTTTTATACTACTTGAAATTGGAAAAAAAATCTAATTCTCAGTTAAAGGATCTGGGCAGAACTTTTTCAAAACCTGGCAAGATCTAATCAATAATATTTTAGAATAAGCTCTTAAAGCACTGAGGAAGCAGATTCTCTTCAAATTTCTTTTTCTTCTCCATTTATCTTTATCCTCCCATTAAACTCATCAATTTATTTATTTTTACAAGCTTTAAGTTTTACTCCATTGGCCATGCTCTCTTTCTCAGGGGTGGGGGTCGATTTGTTTTCAATCCTATTTTTTGTAAAAATTAATCTATTTCAATGATTACAATAAAACCAATAAAATAAAGAAAAAAGAAAATTTGGGTGTCTTATTTATTTTATTTAAATGTATACTGTAACAGCTATTATTAAATGACATAACAATGACCAGTATGACAGTCAATTCCAAACCTTGGGCTGATAATTTAAATATAACCCCATCCAATAATAATGAGTATTAATATCCTTGAAACAATATCTTATGTTAATGAAAATATTCTAACAACTTTAACAAGATGCATCAGTCTAAGGATGAGTCACTAACAATAGGAGTTGGCATCAAGCAAATGATGAGCTTCAGAGCCAGCTTCTGGGAAGTCTATAAAAACAACAAACAACTTCCAACTAGTGAAGAAACAGCTATTGGTGCTTTTAAGGACAGCAATTTAAAGTACAGAATCCATTAACGCTCTGCGCCTACAAGTCCCATAGCAGCATAATGCAATAAACATACATGATAACCATAAAACAGAACACACAACTGTATCAGGACTTGAAAGTAAACTATTACTAATTATGACCACACAACAAAAAAATAATCTTTAATATATATTGTGGCATGAATATATTTAGATAAATAACAATAGTAATATACTGTTGTTGTGAATGTATTTTTGGTCTGACAGAGTTAACTAGGTAAATACTAGTAATAAAAAATACATGTTAGTAATAAAATTAAAACACACATAAAAGATCAAAGTTGTGAAAAGAGATCCTTTCCTGTCTCATCAGCAGGTTTCTCTTTTCTTTGGATTTAAGGGCTCTGTAGCTTTGAGGCATTCTGTCAAAGTCACAGATAAAATTGATGCACCCTATATGCCTTTAAAATGAGAGGTCAACCACTCCAAAATGGCCGCTCTTCTGATGTGCCTAATTAATGCGAAAACAACATCTATATATGAATATCTATGGGTTAGTCTTCCAAAAATGTACTTATAAATTATCATACAGTATAAACAAGAAACAAAATGAGTAGAACTTTACAACAGGGCTTAAATTTCATTTGTGGCATTCAGGGAAATTCTCCCAATGTAACAACAAAGCATTGTTTATCTTCTTGTTCTCACCATGGACACATACTGAATTTATTCACCGCTGTTTTGTAACTGATATATAAATGCTGCTTAAACTGAATGGGAAAAAATAACACTCATTATTACAGCAGTCCAACACAAATTAGTAAATCGTAAGACTATTTAGAATATCTTCATTTACACAGAATGTCAAAGCGAGGAACCAAAACTGAGAAAAAAATTTTAATGCAAGAAACCACCTAAACTGCAATGGGGTGTTATTTAATTATAATTTGAACCTGGAAGCATGGGGCTGTCAGGCAGCAGTGATAGACATCTATCTATTAATCTATCTCTTTTTTATATAAATGGTCACTGTGAGATACAGAAAACACTGAAAAAGCTGCCAGTCTTTTCTAGGACACACCACCCAGATGGCCAGCCTAACCTGCATGTCTGTTTGATGTGGAAGAAAAAATTAAGCACCTTCAGAATACTCCATGTAAACCCAAGGAGGTGGCATGTCATGGTGATCCACTGGGGTCTATGTTGTAAATCTAGAATCATGTTCTGTTGGTTGCTTCTGGCTGACACTGTGGGTAGGATGTCAGGCATACCAATGGATTTGTCTGCAAGAACAGCCTTCACCATACCTGCAAAGGTTGTATTTCTAGTAATCATATTTCTGAAAGTGGGGAGTGAAAATAGCTTTCTTTTGCTCCTGGAGAATAATACTCAACTGTACTTGATTAGTTTCGTTCTTCCAACCAATCCAGACTACAAAACATTCGAAAGTTGAGCCAATGGACTGTTGTCTTTTTGCAGCTGTGTGTCTCTGTGGCCATGTTCAAGTCATGCTTGAAACAATGTTTTTCAAAGACAGGGATCTAAATCATAAAACACAAATTCCTACCAAGTAGTCTGATGGATTGATAAATGGATATTTACCAAACACAACTTTCTTGTACACGTATCATATAAACCTGACTCTTCTTATGCCATCATTTATTATTTTATATAACATTAATAATCTGTTTCACGACTAACAATAATTGTGTAACTGTTTGTTCTGAATTTTTTCAACTGTGTATTTTTTTGCAAGCACCATTTCCCCTGTTCAAATGTTGCTTCTACCTTCCTAATTTGTATTTATGCAGTAGTTGTCCGCTCTTTACTGTGTATATGTCAGTCTTACAGTGTGATTCAATATTTGTTAGTAGACATATTTGAAATACCAAATTGCTATTTAAAAAAAAATACAACCATCATTAGGAATTTCTGGGTGATTCATTTTTTTTTGTTGAATTTATCTGTTTGTTATATTCTAATGAGGACTATTTGGTTTAAAAATATTTACCAATACCTTAAAATGTGCATTGTTCATATTACAACTACTTAAACATTATATGTTCCATTTTGTTGCATATAAACTCTGGCAAATTTCATAAACACCCAAGATGGGCTGTTGCCCCTATTTAGGGGAGGCTTTTGCCTTGTACCAGATAATGCCAATCTGTTTTCTATATACTCTACATTTAAATTAAATGTGTTTAAAATTAAATGGGGTTTGTGGATGAATAAATACATAACAGAAGTAAACGGCATTAGTTATTGTATGTACAGTTGTTAAAGGTTGTTCCTACATATTTTGCTGAAATATGAAAACTGAACTCTACATATAGCAATATACTGTAACTTACATATAATATAACTTTTTTATTAAATTAGCCTTCCAGTATATATTATTTTCAATGTGCTTTTCAAATCATTGGCCAATTCATTTATCATCAAAGAATGAAACTGACAATTCATTTATCATCAAAGAATGAAACTGACAATATAATAATAATAATTATTTACATTTATATAGCACTTTTCTCACTACTCAAGGTGCTTCATTGAGTGGAGAGCCAGTTCAACCACCACTAATGTGTAACTTCCACCTGGATGATGTGACAGGAGCCATTTTTATGCCAGTACACTCACCACACATTAGGTGTTAGGTGGATGAGAAAGATAGCCAGTTAGAGACAGGGGAAGATTAGGGGACCAGAATGACTAGGCCATTGTGGGCAGTTTAGCATGGATATCGGGATACACCCTGCTTTTTACAAAGGATACCCAAGGATCTTTTTATGATCACAGAGAGTCAGGACTTTTGTTTTATACCTCATTCAATGGACGGCGCAATTTTTATAGCACTGTGTCCCCATTACTGCACAGGGGTATTGGGATCCACATTCAGACCACAGGGTAAGCACCCCCTGCTGGCCTAACTAACACCTCTTCAGGCAGCATCTCAAGCTTTTCCTAGATGGTCTCCCATCCAGGTACTGTCTGGGCCTGAACATGCTTAGGCTCAGGTGAACGACCTGTTCTAAAATGCATGTGGTATGGCTGCTGGAAGCAACCAAAGTAAGTTTTGTTAGGCTCACTTCCTGTGATACTGCAATGAGCTCAGCAGCACAGAAGGCAATCAACTTTTACTTAGCCAAATCAAGAAGAACCAGTTGGCTTAGATAGGTAGTTAGGATTCCTAATTGGTATGTCTTGCAGAAGGTGTACCAAGCATGGATCATTAGGAGAATAGTTAATGGCAAACCTGAGATGCAGTGGAGAAGATTATATTTCTCAGCTGGCTTGGGAGCTCTTCAGAATTCCCCATTAGAGATTGGAGACTGGTGTTAGCAATAGGGTGGCTTGATCTGTTCATCCTAATGTGTTTACTGCAACCCTAACAAGGAAACTTGAGTGAGCAAGATTTGTTACTACTGCATCTCAGTTTACCACAGCATTTATTTATTAAAAGCTTCCTATGTTCAAAGGCTTGTGGTTTAAACTAAAATCTAGAACTCTAATTAAATCTATTCATTATCTGAACTCTTTTTTTCCATTATAAAGAAACAGATGGAGTTAGTACACAATAATTGATTGTTCATGCTACTCTAATTTAGTGCTATCATTTAATCTATTAACATTTTGGGGATGTAAGAGCAAACTAGTGGATCCAAAACAAAAGAAAAAAACATAGACACACATATACAGAAGAGTATGCTAATGTCACAGAGACATTGACTTATTTAGAATGTGAACTCATGATCCTGTAGCTGTGAAGCAGCAGAAACTCAGTACAGCCCTAAAGTCTATTGTCATGCTGAATATATACATTTTCACTGGCAAGAGTTCAGTCAAATTTATAAGACCTGCTCATAAAGTGTTCTTCGATGGACAGGCAGAGTTGCTTTTTTGCAGAGACAGATTCCACATCTGCTCTCCTTATTTTGGAGTATGCAGGTTCAGAGAATTGCTAAATGAAATTATTAATCAAGGAACTATACATCCATCCATTTTCTGTCTCCTATTTTTACATTACAGGGTTACTGTGAATATCGGTATGACTAAAGTCAAGCTGGACAGCCAAATGACTGTCCAGCAAGGTGCAGAGAATTATATAATCAAGGGTTAAAACACAATTACATATGAGCACATTTTCCACTTTATATACAGTAACTATTTAAGTAATACATGTCATCACAGGGAATATTAAATTATATTAAAATGACTATAAAATGAGTATTATAACCCAGTTGTTTAGTCTAAATCAGTGTTTCCCAACTTCAGTCCTGGGGACACACTGTGGCTGCAGGTTTTTGTTCCAACCAGCTTCTGTTTTTAATTGGACTCCTGGGCTAATTAAGTGATGTGTTATTTCCCAAGTTCTGTGTTTTGGGAACAATATAAAAATTAGAAAACTAAGTTTGGTAAAATATATATATATATATAAATGTACCAAGCAGTTATATGAGAATAATGTATTTTTTTCTTTTTAACAATATTTTCATCTGGATTTTCATTCTACTTTTCTAGGTGTTCTAATTGTTTAATTAATCCATTATTTACTAATTAGTGGGTCTGATGCTAAAGTACTTGCAGCCTTTGATTATTCAGTGTTGTTTGCCAGTGTGTCTGCTCTGCTCATTTTTGTCATTATCAAGATACAACGAAGGGGAAAAACTGCACAGAGAAACAGCAAAATATAATGAAAGCAACAAAAGAGAGTTAAGCATTTAAATCAATAGAAAAAGCAGAAATATTTCTAAATGCCTTATAAGTGTAAAAAATCATGCTACTGCGCTTTTCTGAATGTAGAATAAAAGAAAAATAATACCAGCTAATTAAATGAGATCAGTGCTATCAGGTGTTGTCACTGATTAGGAATCTGGTTGGAACAAAAACCTGCAGTCACAGTGGGCCCCCAGGACCGAGGTTGGGAAACACTGGTCTAAATTGACAAAAGAATAATGCTTCGAAAATTATATGAAAGCTCCACTGCTGGAGGTACAGTAATATTCATAATAAAAGGATGCACATTTTATTAAGAAGTTTTTTTTCATAGATTTAATAAAACACATTGCTTTCTTTAAAAACAATTTTGAGGAATTCTAGTCATTAACTAATCCTGCTCAGTTTCCCACAAAACGAGAAGAAAAAGAGGTAGCGAGAAAAAAATCAGGATCAAGCTATTAGACATAAACCATATTTAAAAATATTAAAATAACAATTCCTAAACAATGGATAGGAATATGAGGTTTAGGTGATTTGGTGTCAAAAGGTTTTGTAACTGTTGAAAACAAGAAAAAAACAAAAGGCTAAGTGAAATATTTTAACAATTAACTTTAAAAAGGATTAAACTCTTCACAGTAAAATCCTGAATCTCTGACTTAAATTTACCAAATGGATATCCTTACTTAGAGTGTAGATAGATAGATAGATAGATACTTTATTAATCCCAATGGGAAATTCACAAGTCTTAACTTTGCTGATTGCTTCTTGTCAGACTGTTCTTCTGATGTCAAGTGTATAAACTGTTTGATATTGGTGTGGATTGGACTGAAACTGGTTTAGTTTTAGATGTTACAATCACAAACTTTTGCCTGTATTTGTAGTATAATGGTGTTCATGGTTAGCATTATCCATAACTTCTTTTGTAGCCACTGATCAGATCAAATTACCTGATAAGTCTCCATTTGTAAAAGTATTCAAATAATGGTATTTTGCACATGTTATTAATATACAAAATGAATAAAAGCAAGTATTCATTTTTTTAAACTTGCTTTTTCCATTGTACTGAAGTTTATCCCAGCTGTATATGTGCACAACCCAGGAATGCCAGTAAGAAAGAGCAAAGAGCAAAACACATTTAGTGTTTTTGCTCTATACTCCTTATTTTTCTCCATGCTTCACTGTGCATGCGTATGAAAATGACTGAAAAGAAACAAGAATTAATCTGTCCATCAGAGTAGGGACCAGTACATTGGTATGCACTGAACTTCAGGCTAGGCAAGTTCATTTTGCTAGTTAGAGATGAAAGAAAATAAATCAGAACCACAATATGAATTTTATCATTTTATTAGTCTGCTACGAGTTTTAATAACCTTATTTTATTGACTGGGTTTAATTAGGATGATGGAAGAAAAGAAGTGAATAAAAACAACAGAAAATAAATACATGCTATATAAGGACCCTGCTGTTTTTATACAACCTCCAACAAAAGAAGTATTATTAGAAAAAGAAAAAACACTTTCAAAAAAAATATTACTTGGTATCGTTTGTAGGAGTTATCTGTACAAGTGTTAGATACTTATGTCATCAGTCCGCACTCTCTTTCCTGCACACCCTACAGCCACGCTATCTTCCTGTCATCATGTCTCTATAAACATCTCTCTCTCTCTCTCTCTCTCTCTCTCTCTCTCTCTATATATATATATATATATATATATATATATATATATATATTTATATATATACATTTACATTCTGCCTGTCTGTGAATTATCACTTCCCTCTCCATTGATATTCTAATTCAGTTACTAACAGCAGAAAGAAAACCTGAATATGGGGAATATCCACTGCATTTCTAGAACTGCTTTCAGGTATAGAACTTCCCTAAGAAGTACAAATGCTATTAGGCCACAGTGTCCTCCTAAAGACCTTTGGGATGCTGTATCCTGATCTTTTACAATAAGTCTGGAACCTAGCCTCTTTGCATTTTGGCCATGAAGTGCCCTTTAATAAGGATTCCTTCCCTCATCTAGGTGAGCTTGGAGTATGGAAAGTAGCAGGATAAAGGCTCACCTGGAATGAAAATCAACAAAGTCCAGGACAAGGCAAGAGTGAAGAGTCAAGCAGGGATTGTGAAGTGGGAAGGTTGCAAGGCTGGGATAAGTCAAGGTGAGGCTAGTTTATTGTTACAGTATGTAGTATATATCCCTCCTTTGTTAGGCTTTTCCTGTCTGACTTTGGACTTTGTTGGTTATCTGTCTATTGTTTGGGGCTTGTGATTTTCCCTCTGCAATTTAACACACACAAACACACACACAAACATGCACACACATATACTTTGATTAAACACAAATAACTTTAGATTTTTTCCAGTTTGATTCCAGATTGACAAGAAAACAGTTACAAATATATAAAAATTAAAATACTTGCACACACTCACTGATTTGACTATTTCCCACACTTGCCCCTGTTCCAAACCCTCAATTTTTGTCTTTTCAGGCACCATCTCTTTCAAAAAATCGTTTTTTCTTTATTTCAGTCTGGTATGCAAGACCTTTAATAGTGATATTGTAAAGGAATAAAAAACCTGATAAGTACAAAGTTTCAGCAAGATAAGATTAATCACTTGATTCTTTGTAAATTTCATTGACTGTAATGAAACTGAACAAATCTGCACAAATGCATGAGCTGTTTTACAAATGAGAGGTGAGCATTCAATTATCAAACTCATAGAGTAGGCAAAAGCCAAAATATAGCAACATCTCATCCAAATACTTTTTAAAAGTTTTCAAAGTTTGTTCTTCAACATGACTCAATAGTATGTTCCAGATTGTACCTGGCTTCAGTGTTTTCCTTAACTTTGCCCGTAAGTTTGTGATTCAGTATTTAAATTAAATAATTCTGCAGAGGGATGTTTATCAAATCGTTCACATGCTCCAGCTTGTGTCACCATTCTTATTTATCCATCCATCCATCCATTTTCTTAAACCTCTTATTCAGAACAGGATCACAGGTCAGCCGGAGCCTGTACCAGCAAAAATTGGATGCAAGATAGGAACAATCCCTTGACAGGGCACCAGCACATCAGTGAACTTGCAGACACGCACACACACACGTACACACACACACGCACACACACACGGTCCAATTTAGCAATGCCAATACACCTAACCCACATGTCTTTGGACTGTGGGAGAAAACCTACGCAGACATGGGATTTTCCATTTATGTTTCAAATAAGAAATGTTTTGGATTTTTATTACTTAAATAACCCTCTGAATCAGATAACTATATCATTTTTAAAAAACAAGAAATCACTTTGATATATACAATAAAAGAAAAATGAATTATACACCTGCATACTGTACATGCCTTCAGCAATTTTGTTATTTTATTTCAATAAGAAGGCCATCACAACAGTGCACAGCAATGTGTACAAAAATCTAAATCATTGTGTCTGTAGAGCAAAATGTGCTAGAGTGGTTTTGTTCAAAATCAATAGGCTTTTAGCACTGTTCAAAGATAACACCAAGATAAGTGTTTCATTTCACGTTTTTAGGTTCTCTGAATGACACTGTGACACACACAAATATTGACAACCATCAAGCTAGATATGGTCAGATCAAGGATGTCTATAAATCTGTTGAAAACTCAAAGTTGAAAATTTGACTTCATCACAATACTTTCCCGACATATATTGGGTATGTGTAGGGGAAAAATATGTATATCTGGCATATGTATGGAAAAAAACACACACTGAGAAATGAAGGTAGTAATCCATAATTTTTAAAAAATATTTCCAGAAAATTAAAAAACAGTGTAAGGATTTTCTGACATTGCAGAAAGAAAGTAGGATCAAAGCATCTAAAAAAATTACATGCTCCTTTGGATTCTTATTATAAAACATCCTGGATGTTGCCTAATACAGTTGCCTAATAGAGAAAGCCATTCAATGCATTTTCCCCTACCACCTCACCACAGTGGGCAGCCAATTGTCTACCACTTATCCAATAATTAGTCAGCCAGTCAGTAAATCTTTCAACGGTACACATCATCAAAATGTGCTGGACAACACAAATAGTTAAAAAGTAAAATGTAGATTTAAAAAGTCCATTCATTACCTTTCACGGCAGCTCCCTGTGCTGTGACCCTTTCTTCTTATTTTGTTTGAAGCAGGAGTGAGAGGTGTCTTGCAGTTTAGCTATCTAAATTCTGATGTTAATTGCAATTAACTGTTATTTTGCAAGTGAAATGCTATTTCTAAAAACAATGATGTGAAATGAATTAGACCGATAAGTAATTAATCATTGGAGAATGTAGAAATTTGGCAGTTGTATTAACTCTGACTTATATTGCCATGATTTCATCTTTATAGTTTTACCACTAATCAGAAAAAATGAACCATATTTTCCAGGATTCATTAAGTAAATGCCATAAAAGTAAAGAAAGACAGTTTTCCTAATGCTCCTTAATAATATTTTGATTTAGTGTCAAAACTGTGGATTTTCTGCCAGATTCTCCTTTGCTACATAATTTAAGGGCGTAGTTTAGCACTGACTGAGTTTCTAACTAAAAGGCTTAGTTGGTTCCTTTTCACATTTGTGTACTTCTCTGCAAATTTATAACATATATTTAACCAACCTTGGATTGCACTAAAATCTTGTTTTAAATGATATACTCTGTCATTGTGAAAGTTATGATATGTATTTTATTTTATTTTACCAAATTGGAAACAAATAGAATTGCAAGTTTACCTGTTTGTATGGATGCAAAAAATCAAGTCTATGTAAATGCTCTACACAAAATACATGATTACTTTTTCAGATTAACAGGTGAAAACATTGATAACTCTAATTTTTAAAACAATACCTAATGCAACAAGTAAACACTGTGTGACTGCTAGTAACAGCAACTTTATGATTTTCTTAATAATATACCAGAGTACAAGAAATTAAAAACATCATGTCACCCCTTTCACCTTAGTAAAATTAAACTGGTGAAAGTGTAACAATATAGTTTAGGTACTGCAAAAATGCATCTATTACTTATTTACTCTTACTCTTAACAAAGGCTTCTTTTGGTTTTCATATACACTATAGAACATTAGTAGATAGGTTATATGTCTGTGCAGTGTGGCATATTGACATTATGGTTAAATTAGTTGTTAATATGAAGGATTCACTGAAATTGTACTAAATATGTAATATCAAGAGAAATGTTTCTGAGACCACTCTAAAGTGAGGTTTTGTTAGTAGGGCACATTAAAAAGATGAAAAAACACTTTACTGATGCTTTATAAGTGTTATGAAGACCCAAAGAAGTGTTTGGAAGGTCTTTTTACATAATAATAATTGAGAAATAGATGCATGTTTGCAATACCTAAACTAAAGTGTTACAGAGGAAAGTAAAGGAAATCTTACTTCCACTTTCAAAAAAAAAATCTACTACCTGTTCTTTAGACCCAACTCCAACTAGTTTATTAAAAAACAAACTTACAATAGTTCATAACCTAAACTTTAACAAATCATAATTATATAATTTTTAAATTCCTTCAAATTAGTCATTGCTAGGCCTTTATTTAAGAGACTGGGTTGAGATTCAAATGTTCTAATTTCTAATATATCTTTTCTTTGTAAAGTTTCATTGAATACTGGTGAGAAGGGACTTACATTTGTGAGAAGAGCTTACAGGACTCTCACCTGCTTTCTCAAAAAGAGTGACTCATGTAGTCATATATGAGAATTTATGCGACTCTCGTCATGTCAACCAACACAAATACAGTTATTTGTATTACTTCATGCTGTGTTCTTAAGATACTGAAATATTTTTAAACGAGAGAACAATGTACCACAAAAGCAAATGTCCCTTGACCGAAAATTGTAAGTTCTGGTTACTCTAAAAATACCTTGCTAGCAGTACTTTGCAGAATTTCCTGGGGAATTCATTAGGAATGAATACTTTCTCAGTAAGCGTCTTAGTTACCAGTGTGTGCAGTTGCTAGAAATTATTGCATGATAGTAAATATCATGGTCCAGAGACAGTCAAGAAAATGTTCATGCGATTTGTGGGGTTCCAAATATCACTGGTGTTTTTGATGGCTCACACAGTAAGATTAAAATCCCATTGATTAGCTTCAAAACTGTATGTAGAAAGTATCCTTCTCTAAATGTGCAAACCATCTATGATGGCAAGTTCATAATAAGAAATATTGTACCCAAGTTGCCAGAGCTACACAATATGCAGGAATACTGCCACTACTGTCATCAAACTTTCACTCAGACATGATTGACAAGTCCGTCTACCATCCAGCATTTTTCTTTAAGTGTTGAATTTGTACCTACCTTTCCCATTCACTTAACTCCCTTTTTTTGTGTGCCACCTGTTAATACTGCCATCCCTCTAATTTTATACAGATCACATATTAATACTGCTACCTCTCAGATTTTTCACGCAATAGATTTTAATCCTTATACCCATTTTTTTATGCACATCACCTCCTATTTTGTGCACACTCCTTTTAATTTTCTGCTGCTTGCCCTAAAAAACTGCTTACTGTCGTTTAGAACAGGGTTCTCAAACTCAGTCCTAGGGACCCTCTGTAGCTGCAGGCGTTTGTTCCAACCAGATTCATAATCAGTGATAATATTTGATCTCATTTAATTTGCTGGTCTTTTTTCTCTTCTGTGATTCTACATTCAGAAATGCACAATAGTATCATTTTACATGTACAAAATATTTAGAATTATTTCTATTTTTTCATTATCTTTAAATGCTTAGTTCTTTTGTTTTGTATTGTTTTGACCTATTTATGTGTAGTTTGCTTCTTTCATTGTATCCTAATAATGATAATTTAAAAGAAGCGGAGCAGACACCTGGAAAATCTACACTGAATAATGAAAGACTGCAGACCCACTAATTAGTAAATAATGGATTAAATAACCAGAAAAACTGGAAAAGAACAATGAAAAAACTACATATAACAGCTCATTATATTTTACTATAAATGTACCAATAAATTCGCCAGGCTAATATGATGGAACATTTTAAAAAACTGCTAAAAACCCATTACTTTAACATGGCTTTCTCATAGATAGATAGATAGATACTTTATTAATCCCAAGGGGAAATTCACATACTCCAGCAGCACCTTACTGATACAAAAAACAATATTAAATTAAAGATTGATAATAATGCAGGTAAAAACAGACAATAACTTTGTATAATGTTAATGTTTACACCCCCGGGTGGAATTGAAGAGTCGCATAGTTTGGGGGAGGAACGATCTTCTCAGTCTGTCAGTGGAGCAGGACAGTGACGGCTGTCTGTCGCTGAAGCTGCTCCTCTGTCTGGAGATGATATTGTTTAGTGGATGCAGTGGATTTTCCATAATTGATAGAAGTGCTGAGCGCCCGTCACTCTGCCACAGATGTCAAACTGTCCAGCTTCATGCCAACAATAGAGCCTGCCTTCTTCACCAGTTTGTCCAGACATGAGGCGTCTTTTTTCTTAATGCTGCCTCCCCAGCACACCACCGCGTAGAAGAGGGCACTCGCCACAACCGTCTGATAGAACATCTGTAGCATCTTATTGCAGATGTTGAAGGACACCAGCCTTCTAAGGAAGTATAACCGGCTCTGTCCTTTCTTACACAGAGCATCAGTATTGGCAGTCCAGTCTAATTTATCATCAAGTTGCACTCCCAGATATTTATAGGTTTGCACCATCTGCACACAGTCACCTCTGATGATCACGGGGTCCATGAGGGGTCTGGGCCTCCTAAAATCCACCACCAGCTCCTTGATTTTGCTGGTGTTCAGGTGTAGGTGGTTTGAGTCGCATCATTTAACAAAGTCATTGATTAGGTCCCTATACTCCTCCTCCTGCCCACTCCTGATGCAGCCCACGATAGCAGTGTCATCAGCGAACATTTGCACGTGGCAGTTCATTTTAGTGTAATTCTGATATTCTGTATATGCATCGAATTGTCATTTATTGTTATGTCACCAAAATCCATACTAACCCATACTTTCTCTGCTGTTCTCTTTCCGGTTTTCTGTGATGGTGATCGGCGCCACCACTACCACCTAATCAAAACACTGTGCAGTCCCTACATTGACAGATTGAAGATCAGAGGTCCACATGACCATCATCGTCTAATTCTTCCATGTGAAGCCTGAAAACCTGAGGACTGATTTAGATCATTTATGTTGGGTAGCCTTGGAAGCCCTGCAGCTTTTGTTTTTTTCTCCAGCCATCTGGAGTTTTTTTTTTTTGTTTCTATTTTCTGTCTTTTTCTGTCCTTGCCATCTGACCTTACCTTATTCTTTGTTAATTTGTATTGTCTAATTTTTATATTTTTTCTTTCTTCATCTTGTATAGCACTTTCAGCTACATCATTTGTATGAAAACGTGCTATATAAATAAATGTTGTTGTTGTTGTTTTTACATTGACTCCAAAACACAGAAACTGGGTAATAACAGATCACTTTATCAGGCTAGCAGCTCATTTAAAAACTGAAGTTGATTTGAAAAAAAACCTGCAGCCACAGCGGGTACCCAGGACCAAGACTGAGAACCACTGGCTTCCTACAGTATGTTATAAAACCTTGAAAAGTTAGTGCATTCATTCACTTCTAGCTCTAGAACAGACTGGCAGATTGGTATTATCCAATTTGCTATGGCTGGAACACAAGTCCTTGGCTTAGTAAGCCACAGCTAGACACAGCTTTTATTGACTGAGCTGGGGCCTCATGTATAGACTGTGTATACGCACAAAAATACTGCATACACCCGTTTCCAAGCTCACATCGCGATGTATAAAAACAAAACTTTGCGTAAGGCCACGCACATCTTCATGAAAGGTCAAACCATAGCGTACACAAGTTTTCAGGCTCGGTTTTGCAAACTGGCGGCATCCAGCGTCACAGCAGCGGTACTGTTCCTGTGTGGTTTCCCTTTATTTTTTAGATTCACGTCCCTGATGTGGCTTTGTCAAATACCCTGAAATTAACCACATATCTTTTTCTAGTTCAAAGCACCTGATTGTAATCAACCTGTAACCATATATCGGTGCACCGAATGGCCAAACTATTCCAAATACCATAGCCATTTTAGTGTTGTTACTATCAGTGCACCACTCGGAGTATTTTAACCCAGTGTATGTAAGTGTGGAATCACAGCTCAACAGCAGCTGATTGGAAAGCTCTACCACAGATTGTGTCAGGAGTGGGAAAAAATATCGGGATAGAGCTTCTAGCAGATGCTTCCTCAATCATGAGCATAGTCTATTTGAACTTCTCCCATTTGGCAAACGCTTCAGAGCCTTTCCTGTATGGACTTCGTGGTTCAGAAACAGTTTCATCCCAAGAGCTATAAATGCACTCAATCAGTCCATCAAGTACTCCCAGTAGAAATGCTTGTACTTATAAGTACAATTGCCTCAGTGTAAACTTGCATTACAGTTGTAATATTGCACAATCTGAGCCACTTATGCTTTCATATTGTATATTTATCACTGTTTTTTTTATCTTACTATTATTATTATTGTTGTTGTTATTTTACCATTTTATAGGAAAATAAGTTTATGGAGGATTTGCATCTTGAATCTCATTGTACCATACAATAACAATAAAGGAATTCAATTCAATTGAGAGCATGTATTTACAGATGAAAACGACTGGCTTCTAAGTCGATTTAGATTTCCAGGGGCTATCTTTGTGGAGCTCTTGATATCGTTTTAAAGATGAAATACATTAAAGTATATATATTATATTATACAGATACATTTTTAACTTCATTTAAATAATCTATATTGTTAATAATTAAATATGCGAGGACTTGGTGGCGCAGCGTCAGCGATGAGAAATAAGACTATTGATTTACTGTATGCAAACGTTAAAGACGCATACAGCGCCACCCCGCTGCCTGCGCTTGGGAAAGCAGATCATAACCTGGTTCTGCTTCAGCCTCACTACAAACCAAGAGTGAAGGTCCTACCTACAACCACAAGATCATTCAGGAAGTGGACCCCGGAGGCTGAGAATGCTCTTAGAGAATGCTTTGGAACAACAGACTGGAATATCCTGCAGGGATCACATAGTGAGAACATTGAGGAGGTTGTTGACTGCACTACTGACTACATCAACTTCTGTATGGACATTGTAGTTCCAGTAAGAACTGTACGCTGCTATGCTAACAACAAGCCATGGATTACAAGTGACATCAAGGGCCTTTTGAACCAGAAGAAAAGGGCTTTTAAAAGCGGTGATCAGCATGAGCTCAAGCGCATGCAGAAGGAACTCCAAGTCCAGCTCAGGGTGGCGAAGGAGCAGTACAAGAGAAAGCTGGAGCAGAAGTTGCAGAATAACAGCAAGAAGGAAGTGTGGGATGGGATGAAGATCATCACTGGCTGCAGCTCGAAGCGGGGTGCCACCATCGAGAGAGACGTGAAGAGAGAAAACCAAATGAACAACTTCTTCAACAGGTTTGACCACCCTAACCCACTCTCACTCTCACCTCGGAGTACTGCACCCTCCACACATCCTTCTGCTGATACCAGCATAGGAGAGACATCCCCACCCATAATTACAACAGCGCAGGTGAGCAGAGAGCTGAGGAGACTTCGTGCCAGCAAAGCAGCGGGTCCAGATGGAGTATCGCCACGACTGCTGAAGGTCTGTGCATCGGAGCTGGGGGGTCTTCTACAGCGCATCTTCAACCTGAGCCTGGAACAGGGGAGAGTCCCGAGGCTTTGGAAAACATCTTGCATCACCCCAGTCCCAAAGGTATCATGTCCTATTGAGCTGAATGACTTCCGGCCTGTTGCTCTGACATCACATGTGATGAAGACCATGGAGAGGCTGCTGCTTCACCACCTGAGGCCACAGGTTCAACATGCCCTCGCAGTTTGCATATCAGGAGAAGGTGGGAGCGGAGGATGCCATTATCTATATGCTACACCGATCCCTCTCCCACTTTGACAGAGGCAGTGGTGCTGTAAGAATTATGTTTCTAGACTTCTCTAGCGCCTTCAACACCATCCAAACTCTGCTCCTTAGGGACAAGCTGACAGAGATGGGAGTTGATTCATACCTGGTGGCATGGATCGTGGACTATCTTAAAGACAGACCCCAGCATGTGCGTCTTGGGAAATGCACGTCTGAAATTGTGGTCACCAACACAGGAGCGCCACAGAGGACTGTACTTTCTGCGGTCCTGTTCAGCCTATATACATCGGACTTCCAATACAACTCAGAGTCCTGCCACGTGCAAAAGTTCGCTGATGACACTGCTATCGTGGGCTGCATCAGGAATGGGCTGGAGGAGGAGTATAGGGACCTAATCAATGACTTTGTTAAATGGTGCGACTCAAACCACCTACACCTGAACACCAGCAAAACCAAGGAGCTGGTGGTGGATTTTAGGAGGCCCAGACCTCTCATGGACCCCGTGATCATCAAAGGTGACTGTGTGCAGATGGTGCAGACCTATAAATATCTGGGAGTGCAGCTGGATGATAAATTAGACTGGACTGCCAATACTGATGCTCTGTGCAAGAAAGGACAGAGCAGACTATACTTCCTTAGAAGGCTGGCGTCCTTCAACATCTGCAATAAGATGCTGCAGATGTTCTATCAGATGGTTGTGGCGAGCGCCCTCTTCTACACGGTGGTGTGCTGGGGAGGCAGCATTAAGAAGAAAGACGCCTCACACCTGGACAAACTGGTGAGGAAGGCAGGCTCTATTGTTGGCATGGAGCTGGACAGTTTGACATCTGTGGCAGAGCGACGGGCGCTCAGCAAGCTCCTATCAATTATGGAAAATCCACTGCATCCACTAAATAGAATCATCTCCAGACAGAAGAGCAGCTTCAGCGACAGATTGCTGTCACTATCCTGCTCCACTGACAGATTGAGGAGATCGTTCCTCCCCCAAACTATGCGACTGTTCAATTCCACCCGGGGGGGGGGGGGGGGGTAAACGTTAACATTTAACATTATACAAAGTTATTGTCTGCTTTTTCAATCCTTAATTTAATATTGTTTATTGTATCAGTATGCTGCTGCTGGAGAATGTGAATTTCCCATTGGGATTAATAAAGTATCTATCTATCTATCTATGAGCTGGCGCCCCATTCACGGATTGTTCCTGCCTTGTGCTTTATGCTTGCTGGGGCTGGCGCAACCCTGGATGGATAGATGGATGGAATAATTAAACATGTACTACAAAGATATTTCAATGTTCCTTAAAAGTTTCGAAGAATCTGCATTCTAAGCTTATAGATGGCTTGACATTTATTAAAGAGCTGATTGTGTGGCGATTGTTTATCTGGAGAAAGAAAAGGAAGGACAGGAATCGGGGGTTAGTACATTTGAAAGAGACAGTACTGCTGCAATAAATTATTTTATTGAAGGTTGTGCACGGGGCAGCAAGCATCTTGTAGGAGGTAGGAACAATCTCTGGACGGGGTGCCAGCTTGTCACTACCACTGTACCCACGTGCCTCAATGTTTTATACATGCTTTAATTTCTATCATCATGAAAATGATATCAAGTATACATCTTAGTATTTAAATTGTTCAGAGAGCTGTAACATCATGAATGTAATGTATTCTGTGTCCTTTCGACAGAAGAGAAAGGCCATTTAAGAAGCATGTACTGACTCACACACGTAAGAGTACATAGAATACAAAGTATTTAACGTGCTACTTTAGTTACGATGGGATTTGAGAAACTATTAAACAATTTTAAGATGAAGTTTATGATGTTCTGCTTTAATGACAAAGTAAACTACATGAATAAAGTGGAAATTTCGACCTTTTTTTCACACTGTGTCCCAGTTTTTTTTCTTTTCTCTGTACCCTAATACACTTCCATATGACATTCAGACAGTGGTCTACGACTCGCCTTTTCACAGTGACTTTTGATATCTGACCACTTCTTATTTATTTCGGGCACTGTGTGACTTTCTGAACTTGAACTTTCGAGTTTTTCCGCCACTCTGTCATTCAATCAACTTCCTTTTGTTGTTTATATCAGTGCTTAAAACCAACAAATCATAAGTTTTTCCTTGCCTCTGCTTGGTATTCGCTGAAATTCTTCTTTTTCCCCGTGCTTTTGCCATTGTCTTTACACAAAAAGCAAAACATAAGGGGCTATTTATATTGATTTGCATATTCAAAAAGGCGTAATTCTGGGAGGAGTCGCGGTGGAGCAACATGTGCGTGCATAACCATTACTTTTCACGCTGACTGGGATTTATGGAGCAGAAGAACGTGGAAGTTGGCATACGCACAGATTTATGCATCAGGATTTTTTGTGCATACGCACATGTCCTTTTTTTTTCCGCACACCATGTTTTAGTGTGAATTCTATGCATGACATTATGCATTAGGCCCCTGGTCTTCAGAATACAACCTCTGTGTCTTTACCTAATTAAATGACCACTCACAGGCCAAGTGACATCCTAGAAATGGCTCTTTGAAGCAGCATTTAAAAACATACATTTCACTCAAACAAGGGGCCATAACTCAGTGACAGGCAACTGTGATGGAAAAAGCTTTTGCTCCACTAGTCAACCAAAATGGTGCCTGTTTTTTCCATTAAAAACCCTTGCACAACCTAAATCTGGACTCTCCCATTAAACCCACAGCCTATCGGGTGTGGCAGTAACAAAGTTTGAAGCAATCCCTTTTACTGTGAAGATCAATCTGGTGCAGTGCAGAAGGAGTGGAAGACTTGTCTATACTGGAGTTGGACAAGGGAACACAAGTCTAAACCTTGTTAAGGAACCCGGGTTAGGGTTAGGGCTATATGTTTCGCTTCCACAAGCCACACAGCAGGCATAATGTTGCTAGAAAGTGAGAACACTGTATGTAAAAATCTCAAAGAGAAAACTGCATTAGCACAGAAAACAGGAAAGAGTGACCAAGGCAGAGAAGGGGAAGACCTCCTGGACAAAGAAAGAAAAGTGCACTGAAAATGTTTCCACATGCCAAATAAAGCACAAGAAAAGGAACAAAGCATAGCCTACTACAGACAATAAGCATAAATACTTTGATTAAGTTGGGATAAAGACTGTTAATGTATTATGGTATAGGTGCCACTGCAATTCACACACAATCAAATTGCTTGTCGGGGGATATGCATACAGTATATACTTTTATTTACCTATCTTCTACTATTCTTACAGTATATTATAAATTAATTTAATTATTTGATTTATTGCAGCAAGCATGTTTGGGTTGTTGGTTGAAAATGGTCTGTCGCCACATCCGGGTCACAACAGAGAAAGTGAAAATTATCTAATGTAGACTTTTGCCAATTTATGAACATTGTTAATTCATTATATATCTTCATATTTCTGGCTTTGCAGCGTTAACGTTAAACAGAAATCTCTTACATCTCCTACAAAGCACAACTGAATATGTAAAGCTCACAATCCAGCATCTTATTGATTAAGCTACACAACCTGCTGTGAAAGGTAGCATGTATACTTAAATATGGAGTTGTTTTTGTCTGCTTTTCATATTCCCTCTCTTCACCTTTGTTAAGATCACACAATCATGTATTAAACACTTTTAAGAGAGGATACAGTCTCAAAATTGAATGCTTCTGAAAAGCAGATTGAAGTTTATATATTATGATGCATTGTGAACCATAAAGTCATGTGAAGATATATACAAATCTGTATTAGAGACATGACTTTATAAAGCTAGTAGTTTAACCAGGTGGAAAATTTTAATGTTAAAGTGAGAACTGCAGCTGACATAGTGGCCCCTGAAATGTCTGTTCAGATCCTCCAGAAGTATAATACCTTGGAAGACCGAAAGAATATCTTATTCAAAGAGAACATGCTGGAGAGCTGAGCGGAAATGGAGAAAAACTAAACTAATAGTCCACTCTGAAATACTGAAGGAACAAGTAACTAAATATAACAATGGAGTCAGTGAGGCTTTTTTTATTTTTTAAACACAAAATTAATAATATTAGATATAATGTAGTACATCCACTTAAAGTTAATCCAGTTGAACCCCAGCATGCCATTCAAATTTTCACTGAAATAGATCTACTTGAACTTGAATAATTTCTTAATTGAAACCCTTCTCCTGCGTCCTTGACATAGTACCAACAGGCTTTTTTAAGGAAATCTCTGATGTACTAATTGATAGTGTACTTGACACAGTGAACTTATCATTAGATACAGGGGTCTTCACTGACTGTCTAAAGACTGCATTTGTTTAACTCCTTCTCAAGAAAATTAATCTTGACTTCTCCGTCTTGACAACTTTAGACTAATTTCTAACCTACCTTCCTTAAGTAAATTTCTAGAAAATTAAGTTTTTAAGCAGTTACATGATTACTTGAATAAACAATATATTCTTCACAAGTTCCAGTCAGGTTTTAGAAAAAAATCTTGGTACAGAAACGGTTCTGGTTAAAGTAATAAATGATTTGTGGGTTAATGTGGACAGTGGCCATGTATCTGTTCTTGTTCTCTTAGACTTGAGTGCAGCATTCAACACCATAGACCACAGCATTCTTATAAATCACCTTAGACAATGGGTGGGCTTCTCCAGCAGTGTCTTAAATTGGTTTCAGTGTTATTTAACAGGTAGAAAATTCTTTGCTAGTTATGGTGTTCCACAAGGATGTATCTGGGCTTTTTAATCAATGTGCTTCCATTAGGCCATATTATCTCAAAACACAAGGCGAGCTACCACATCTATGTAGACGACACACAGCTTTATTTATTGATAGTGCCTGATAACCCTGATGTTCTTCGCTCTCTGATCCAACGTCTTAGAAGTATTTCCACATGGATGAATAATAACTTTCTCAAACTAAATAAGGAAAAAACAGAAGCAAGGGTATCAGAAATAATCTTGATTCCTTGGGTTTAAAAGTCAAGATGGAGAAGAATTTAGGGATTATCATTGACTCTGATCTAAACTTTAAATCAAATATCAACTAGATTAGTAGGACTGTATTTTTTCACTTAAGGAATATACCAAACGTTAGACTTCTTCTAACAGTACAACATGCTGAAAAATTACAGTAATCCCTCGCTACTTCGTGGTTCACTTTTCACGGATTCACAACTTCGCGGGTTTTTAAATATAAGTGATTGCCCGCCTTTCGTGGAAGTCAGGTTCCAGACCCATCAGCAACAGGAGAAAATCCGCGATATAGAAAGACCATATAAATAAACATTTTTATAGTTTAAGCCTTAAAATACCCATCCCACATGCTTTAAACACATGTAAACTTATAAAACACACTTTGTTAACACATATGATATGTGGATGTCGGGCTAAGGATATGAGTAACATCTCACTATTATAAAACATTTTAACTTCACGCAAGACAATACAGTGAGACAGGAAAATACAAGGCTTTAAAATTATTGACACGCAGAGCGACAAGCAGCACAAAGCCAGCACAAAGTCCACTTCTCCTTAGCGTTCATTCAGCTCCCCACCCCCTTGACAATGCGAAGTGGCAGGAGCGTACTGCGCCTCCGGGGAGGGGGGTTTGAGCGAACGTGCGTTCAGCCCTCACACACCCCCACTCCTCCTCTTTCCTCCCGAACGTGCAGAGCGACAAGCAGGCATTTTGGCAGAAGCAGCACAAAGTCCATTTCTGCTCAGCGTGAGTTCAGCTGCCCCCCTTCACAAAGCGAGTGCAGACACATCGACGTCTGATCGCTGCGTGCAGTGTGCAGTCTTGGTCTGCGGTGTTTAAGAATGTAGAAAGTGTTTAAGAGCATAGGAAGTGTTTATAAGAGTGTGGGAAGGGTTTATAAAGCCTTAAAATATGTATAAATAATAAAATAAATATAGGTCGCTACTTCGCAGATTTTCACCTATCGCGGGGGGCTCTGGAACGTAACCCCCGCGATAGGTGAGGGATGACTGTAATTCATACTTTTGTTTTTACTCTACTAGATTACTGTAATGCACTCCTAACAGGACTGACTAAGAAAGACATCAATCGGTTACAATTAGTGCAGAATGCAGCAGTCAGAATCTAAACTAGAAAAAGAAAATCTGAGCACATTTCACCAGTTTTAGCACTGTTAACATTGGTTATCTGTGTCATTCAGAATTGACTTTAAAATACTACTAATGGCGTATAAAGCCTTAAATAACCTTGGCCCTTTTTATATTTTGGAATGTCTGTCCCCTACACTCTAACTCATAACCTTAGTTCTTCTAATGGTGGTCTTCTTATAATTCCAAGAGAGAAGCTTAAAAGAAATGGTGAGGCGGCCTTTTGCTGTTATTTACCTAAATTCTGGAAAACTTTACCAAATGAAATTTGCCAGGCTAATACTGTGGAACATTTTAAAAAACTGCTAAAAACCCATTATTTTAATTTGGCTTTTTCGCTATATTTTAGTTATACTCCTAAAAGAGTCTGTAAGCATATTCTTCAGGGATTTGGAATCTTTACTAATCTCTAATTTTCTCTGCTGTTTTATCTGGCTCTTTTGTGGTGGCTTTTTGTGTAGAGATGGGAAAATAATACCGAAGCGGCGAAGCTTGTGTCAGTCAATCTGAAGTGTAGTGAGTCGAATCACTGTGTCAGAGCTTGTATCAAAACACCACTGTCACGTGACCCGTGATGTTTGAAGCTTCGAATGTCATTAGTGCTTCATAGCGTGCTTCATTGGTTTGACAGCGTTTCATAGGTTTGACAGCTTTGTCGCTAAATTAACAGGTAGCCTATATAAAATGCATCTTTCTCATTCAATGATGTTGGGTTATGAGGAATGAGAGATTTGGAAAGCTTTGGTGACAGCTGGCGACTGACAGCGGAAAACAGCATTCAAATGTTTGGGAGCACTCATACCACTGAGTAAGGTAGAATATGTTGCCTTCTTATGGTCTACATTTTATGTTCTGATTTGAATCTTATTCTTACACTGTTAAATGAAATGATAAAATTATCATGTCTCAATTATACAATACTGTGTAGGTGCGGTGTTTGCTGTGCATTCAAGAGTTCTCTTACAACAACAACACGTCATCCATGTTGAGACACCTGCGTCACCACTTCTAAAGCTGCAGCAGAAAATATCTGTGGTATGTCTTTTTAGTCCAGTGTTTCAGATTCAAACTTTAATGTCTAATGATTGTGTATTCGTTATCTATACTAATAAAAGGCAAAGCCCTCACTGACTCACTGATTCACTCATCACTAATTCTCCAACTTCCCATGTAGGTAGAAGGCTGAAATTTGGCAGGCTCATTCCTTACAAAAGTTAAGCAGGTTTCATTACGAAATTCTACGCATAACGGTCGACAACGTCCGCCATGTTAAACTTTCTTATTTATGGCCCCATCTTCACAAAATTTGGTAGGCGGCTTCCCTGCGCCATCCCCACGCCTCCCACGTAGTTGGCCGCCTGCCTATATAAGGCTGTCCGTTGCTCTGGTCTCTTCATTCCCTTCCTTGCTTCGCCACGGTATTCACATCTCCCTGCTGATAACTGCAGTCTTTTTATTTAATCCACGGCTTCTCCTCTGTTTTATTGTTCGTTTATTACGATTATAGTTATTGTGTAGGTATTTTAGACTTAGTTTACATTGTTCAGGTACCCATTTCCTTTATCGTTCCAACCGTACCCCCATTAACATGTCTATCCAGGTGATCACCATCGATCAAAGAACTGTCACTTACCGAGTGGTTTCCATGCCTGGAGATGGTGCCTGCCTTTTCCAATCTCTGTGTTACATATTGCACGGCCATATCAGGCTCACTCTTGATATCCAGAAGAACATTGTGTCTTATGTATTGAATGACTGGGACAGGTTCAAGGTGTGGACTGATGACGGTACAGGAGATAATTATACTACACAGGAACACTATAAGAGTGAAATGCTTAAGCCCTTCACCTATGGTTCTGCATGTGAGTTGATGGCTGCCGCTGAATTGTTCGGTTGTCGCTTTCAAGTGTACCGAAATGGCCAAATATTTTACATCTTTGGACAACCGTCAGTACCTCTTACAAAGTCTTCTTCAAAATGTTTACCCCAATCTACGGAATCTCCACGAAAATGACGTATCATGGTTGAGGGAGAGAACTATCCTGACACCAAGAAATGACATGACTACGACTATAAACCACATTTTACTTCAAGAACTACCTTCACAACCGAAAACATATCAGTCTGTGAATTCAGTTGTAGAAGTGGAAGACGCGGTGCACTATCCGGTAGAGTTTCTCCACACTCTGAATCATCCAGGCACTCATGAGCATAATCTAATTTTGAAGGTTGGGGCACCAATAATGTTACTGAGAAACTTACAGCCACCGAAACTTTGTAACGGCACGAGACTTCAGGTCACGTGTCTGCAAAAGAACCTAATTGAGGCAACTATTTTTACTGTCAGTAGCTCAGGGGAGTGAGTTTTTATTCCTCGCATCCCGTTATACTCTATGATCTCCCATTTCAATTTAAACGTCTCCAATTTCCAGTAAGGCTCTGCTTCGCAATGACAATTAATAAGTCTCAGGGACAGACCCTACAAAAGGTTGGCATTGATTTGAGGCAAGATTGCTTTTCACAAGGCCAACTGTACGTTGCATGCTCAAGAGTAAGCTCAGCGCACAGCTTGGTCATATTACAAACGGAGGGCCGAACTGACAACGTGGTATACAAACGGATCCTTAACAAATAATTATTGGTATATTTTCCCTCAGTTTAAAAAGGTTTACTTTTCTTCTTAATAAAAATTTTAAGGCAGTACTTCGCCGCTGCAAAGTGCGGGTATTTTGCTAGTATAGTATACAATGACAAGGGCCTTAGCAGAATAAAATGAACACAGACTTTTCTGACCTTTTACTGGAGACATGAGACTGAAACAGTTCTTCTTCACTTGGGCTCTTGAGAGCTTGCCTTGATCTCAGTTAACCATCAGATGTCGCTGTTCATACTGGGGCTGAGGCTTCAAAGCTTCGAATCTTTTTCATCACAAATAGAGAAAAGCCAAGCAAAATGACACCTTTTATTGGCTAACTAAAAAGATTACAATATGCAAGCTTTCGAGGCTTGCCTGCAGAAGGGGCCTGAGTTGCCTCGAAAGCTTGCATATTGCAATCTTTTTAGTTAGCCAATAAAAGGTGTCATTTTGCTTGGCTTTTCTCTACATTCATAATGGCTAACACGGTACAACACCCTAGTACTTCATCACAAATAGAAAGCTTTATGAGTCTTCATTTTCCTATCACTAGTTTTGTGCCACAACCACCTAATCAAGGCACTGTGCAGCCACATGTGATGCTACAATTAAGGCAGGTGCCCCAGCTGTCCACTAGACTGACTTCATTCAGTCTTCTCATATGATGTCTAGAAACAAAAAGGAATGATTTTAAGAACTTTTATGTTAGGTAGTTGGCCCAGTGGGGTCTTGGGCAGTCTTTTGACCTTAGAACCTCTGCAGGTTTTGTATTTTTTCTTCATCTTAACTGGAGGTTTTTTTTTGTCGTTGCAGCCATTTGACTTTATTACTGAACTCATCCTCGGAGACTTAAATCATGAAATTGTATATAAGGATGCCACTATTCAACTATATATATCTGTTTTATAAGGTTGTGTACATTTATTTATTTTTTCTTTGTTACTTACTTATACTTTAATATTCTTGCCTAATCTTATTTGTTTTTCTTTTCTTGTAATTTTCTCCTTGACATCTTGTAAAGCACTTTGACCTACATCATTTGTATGAAATGTGCTATATAAATAAATGTTCTTGTTGTTGTTGTTGTAGAGGCATATGAAGATATGCAGATTTAAGAAGCAGAGATTATCTTGATTGAATCAACCAATTCCCAGGCCCTCACTTCCAGTAGAAAAATCCAAACCCTAACCTATTTTGATATCTTGATGTATCCATGTGTGAGAGCCTATGCTGTGATCAATACCTTTTTAAATCTCAAAATCTTCAAACAGATTTGTATTTTTGTTTTTAACTCATTAAAGTAAATGTTTCCCATGACCCTGCAATAAACTATGCTGGTTTATGCTGTGGTATATGTGATGTTTCTGATATGGATGGAGGCAACACTGGAGCACCATAAGGAACAGTCCTGTCTCCTTTCCTCAGACTATAAATATAACACAAGGTTATGTCACTTGCAGAAATTCTCAGATGATGCTGCATTCATGATGTGTGTTGAAGAAGGGGATTAGATTAGATTATAGGAGTCAGAGGCAGAACTTTATTTCTTGGTGCAAAGAGAATTGGCTGCATCTTAACATCAGCAAAACCAAAGAATTGGTTATTGACTTTCATCACAACAAAGAGCCTCTATGTCTGGTCACTACAAGTACTTGGGTGTCCACATTAATGACTGATTGGAAGGTTCTTAGAACACAGAGAGACTATATAAAAAAGGGCAGAGAAGCCTCTTTTTTCTTAGGAGACCTTGTCCTTTAATGTGAGTAGTGTCATCCCTCACATCTTCTATAATTCTGTGATGGCCAGTACAATTTTCTATACTGTGGTGTGCTGGACTGGTAACATCACCTCAAGAGTGGCCAGCCAAATCAACAAGTGAATTAAAAGGAATACTTGTAATGAAGTAGTTGAACAATTAACATCCACTGTTGACAAAAAAGCAACTGCTGTGGAATCCGAATGCAAAGGGCTAGGTGATAAAATATAAATTAGCTGAATTGGAAGGAACAAATCAAAACTGAAGGTCTCCCTGCAAACTATGAATGTCCAAACCTAGTGAAATTCATAGCTGAATTACTTTCGAAAATAACTGAAAAAGATTTTAAATTGGATTCTGAGATTGCTGCATCTTATCCCATACGTGGTTTGAATGCCTCAAAACCAAGAAGCTTGATTGTCCGATTTGACAAACTACATGTCAAAGAAAATTTGACATCAATTCTCAGAAACAGGAGATTATATTTGAAAATAACCATTTGTATTTTCCAAGATTTTTCCCCTTCAACAGCTGCTAAACAAGCTGCATTCTATAGCATCAAACAGCACGTTATTTCTTATCTATCTTTTTTACCCAACAACTGTAAGTGCCAACATAATAATATGGTCCTTAGCCATAATACTTGGCAATGATATGAAATGAAGGTCACAGCTAGTGTATGTGCTACCTTTATGGAAGATTACAAGGTGTCCTCAAAAGTTCAGAAGAAGTGTCTCTCTGACCAAACAGTGAACTTTGTTAGTTGGAATATCAAAGGTCTCAATCACGATCTTAAAAGAAAAGAAGTATTCTCTCACCTATCAGGCCTAAATATTTACAGAAGACTCACTTAATAAGTAAGGACCAATTTCTGTTGCAAAATCATTCACTCTAGCTATACAAAGAAAAATAGAGGTGAGGGAATCTTAATACACAAAACAATCTAATTGGAAACATCAGACGTAGTATCTGGTCCTGCAAGGCGATGTGACATGATGATGGGTAATCTATTTAAATCTAAATTAATTATGATAAATATCTCTGCACCTAATGTGGATGATAGAGACTTCATTCAAAATGTATTTGCATCTATTCCACAAAAGACTTTGTGTTTTAAATCCAGACCTGGATAGGTCTTCAAGTATAAAGATGATAACATCTAATATTGCAAAAATAATCACACAGTTTGCAATGATCATAATTTTTCAGACACATAGAGATTTTCCCATCCAAACACAAGAGCATATTTCTTTTACTCATCAGTGTATCACAGTTAGTCAAGAAATTATTATTTATTTATTGATGATAATTTATTGCCCACTATGAAATCTTGCAAGTACAACGCTATTGTCATCTCTGACCATGCCACTTAAATCACTCTGTCCTACACACTTGTTTTGTAACTGACATCTTAACCCCCTCTTATTAGCTGATGAGCATTACACAGAATTCATCTGTGAGCAAATTGATTATTTTTAGAGACAAATGCATCCTCAGAGGTCTCTGTAGCAATACTCTGGGAAACTCTGAAGGCCTTTTTAAAAGGACAGATTATTTAATATCTCTCCCACAAAAATAAATAGGAAACCAAGAAGGTGTCCAAATTAATTGCCAAAATCACCAGAATAGATGCAGAATACTTCAGCTCTCCAAATGAGGCACTTAATAGGCAAAGACAGGTTCTGCAATCAGAAATTAACCTCTTGACAACAAAAGAAATGGAACAGCTCATCCGTAAATGGCAAAATTATTACAGACAGAAGGCTAATAAGATTTTAATTTAACAAATCCAAGAGTAGGAAATTCACAGCCCAATAACAGAAATTACCAACATAGAAGGAGATAAAATTATTGACTATAAAAACATAACCCACACATTTATGGAGTACTGTAAGTCCTTATATTCTAATAGGTTTAAGGAAGATAAGACGCAATCTAATGAGTTTTTTTGATGCATTACAAATACCACAGCGATATTCTCATACTGCAGAGGATTTGGACAAACCTCTCACACTCTCAGAATGACGGGAACTTAGTTCAAAGTGGGAAGGCAACAGGCCCTGATGGCTACCCAGTGGAATTTTATAACAAAAAATTCAAATAAGATAGCTCCACTATTATTGGCAACATTTACAGAAGTGCATCTGGAAAGCATGCATGTCAAACTGTATGTCAAACTTTTTGCCAAACATTAGTTACTGTCTTTCCAAAGAAAAATAAGGGCTTATTAGTATGTGCATCATATAGACCAATTTCACTTCTGAATAATGATGTTAGATAGATAGATAGATAGATAGATAGATAGATAGATAGATAGATAGATAGATAGATAGATAGATACTTTATTAATCCCAGGGAGTTCTAGTTCTCCAAAGTTCTAGCTAGAAGGATTGAGAAAGTGCTTCCTTCTGTACTATCACAAGACCAAACCGGATTTATTAAAGGCAGACACTTAGCTTCTAATATTCAACGTTTGTTTAATGTTATATACTCACCTATTAAATCTAACACACTAGAGATCTTATTATCTTTATACACAGAAAAAGCATTTGAAATAGTTGAATGGGACACCTGTTCACCGCATTGCACAAATTTGGGTTTGGCCCAAACATATGTGTATGGATAAAACTACTTTATACCAGTCCCTTAACCTCTGTCTGTATTAACAACATTATTTCCAACTACTTCAAAATAGAATGTGGTACTCAACAAGGATGCCCCCATCACCATTGCTCTTTGCAATCGCCATCAAGCCATTGGCCATTTACTTTTGAAATGCATCAGAGATAAAGGGGATAACCAGAGAAGGACAGAAAATATCACTATATCCAGATGATTTGGTACTGTATATATTAGACTCACAGACCTCTGTACCAGTAGTCCTTAATGCACTAGCAGAATTTCTAGAATACCTAGGGGTAAACATCACAAGTAAATATCTTTTTTAACAACATTTTGCTATCTGCACAGAAATAAATTAAACAAGATCTGAACAAATGGGGAGCGGCATGGTGGCGCAGTGGTAGCGCTGCTGCCTCGCAGTAAGGAGACCTGGGTTCGCATCCCAGGTCCTCCATGCGTGGAGTTTGCATGTTTTCCCTGTGTCTCCGTGGATTTCCACTGGGTGCTCTGGTTTCCTCCCACAGTCCAAAGACATGCAGGATAGGTGCATTGGCGATCCTAAATTGTCCCTAGTGTGTGCTTGGTGTGCTTGCGGTGGGCTGGCGCCCTGCCTGGGATTTGCGCCCTGTGTTGGCTGGGATTGGCTCCAGCAGAACCCCATGACCCTGTGTTAGGTTATAACGGGTTGGATAATGATGATGGATGGATAAACATATGGTCTACCTTATCTTACACTTGCATGGAGAATCAACACTGTCAAGATGTTTATCTGCTTAATTTTCCTTACATACCACCCAATTCTATTCCAGAAGAAATACTGATCAGTCTTGAAGACTCAGACAGCATCTCAAAAATATATAAAAATATGTGAAAGACCCTTCCTTTCAAAGATCCCAGGATACAGTGGGGAAAGAATCTTTCACTTATTACATCAGAGAAGGAGTTGAAGGCAGGTATGCATAGAATATGCTCTGGTTCCATATGAGCAAATCCTTCAATCATTCAACTCAAAATCTTTTGTCAAGCACATTTATCTTGGTTAAAATTGTCTACAACGTATTCAGGGCAAGATCCAACATGTGAATGTTGCACTTGAGCTCCAGCCTCACCAGGCCACATCATTCTGTTCAAAAATCTTTGAATGCCTATCAGACAGCCTTGGTGTCACAATCCCTCCTAAACCATTAACAGCTGTGTTTGGTGTACTTCCGGATGGGCTTACAGTGGAGAAGGACAAATTGATTGTAATCACCTACACCACATTATTAGCATGCAGGCTGCACTTGCTCGATTGGAAGAATCGCAGTCCAGCTGTTATAAGTCAGTAGGTAACTGACATTCAATAGTATTTGAAATTGGAAAAAATTAAATTCTCTCTTAGATATGTTTAAAACTTTTATAAAACAGGGCAAGACCTAATTAATAAAATTTCAGATTAAGCTTTTATATTCTCCCATTTTTTTTTTTTTTTTAAAGAATTGCTCTTTTTGTTGGCCCCCCTATCTGTCTCTTTAACTCGATTGTATGTAGTGTTATTTTCTTTGTTGTTAAATTAAGTCTGGAATATAAATATAGAATGTTAACTTCTTTAAATAAAGTCTACAAAAAAAGTTTGGATTCCTTAGAGAATTAAAACAACAAAATGAAGTGCCATTATGAACAATTCTGCACATCCTCTCTCAGACACAAACGCTGAGTACTTTCAGGCAATAAATTATTCAGCAGAAGTGTGTCAAGAAACACTACTGGGGCTCCTTTATAACAACAACAATATGCCTTCATAATTCCTAACCTTGACTGTGATTGCCAAGTCAGAAATTTTCTTTCTTTTTAATTTTCTTACTTTTTAGTCATTCTACAACAACAACAACATTTATTTATATAGCACATTTTCATACAAATAATGTAGCTCAAATTGCTTTACATTTTGACAAAATGAGAAAAAAAGACAAAGTAGGAATTAAAATAAGACAGCACTAATTAACATAGAATAAGAGTAAGGGAGGACAGAAAAAACAAAAAAACTCCAGATGGCTGGAGAAAAAAAATAAAATCTGCAGTGGTTCCAGGCCATGAGACCACCAAGCCCCCTCTGGCCATTCTACCTAACATAAATGAACAGTCCTCTTTGTATTTTAGGGTTCTCATGGAAGGACTTGATGATGATGTTCATGTAGACTTCTGGCTTTTAATCCATCAATGTAGGAACATCATGGTGCTTTGATTAGGTGGTGGTGGCGCAGGTCACCACCACAGAAAACCGGGAAAAGAAACAGAAGAGAGAGTAGGGGTTAGTATGGATTTTAGAGCCATCATGAATACTTATGATAATTAATTGAATATACAGAGCATCAGGATTAAACTAAATTGAAATTATGAGAAAGTCATGTTAAAGTAATGTGTTTTTAGCAGAGTTTTAAAGTGCTCCACTGTATTAGCCTGGCGAATTCCTATTGGCAAGCTATTCCAGATTTTAGATGCATAACAGCAGTAGGCTGCCTCACCACTTCTTTTAAGTTTAGCTCTTGGAATTCTAAGCAGACACTCATTTGAGGATCTAAGGTTACAATTTGGAATATAAGGTGTCAGACATTCCGATATATATAAGATGGAGCGAGATTATTTAAGGCTTTGTAAACCATAAGCAGTATTTTAAAGTCAATTCTGAATGACACAGGTAACCAGTGTAGTGACATCAAAACTGGAGAAATGTGCTCGGATTTTCTTTTCCTAGTTAGGATTCTAGCAGCTTTATTCTACCCTAGTTGCAAACGATTTATGTCTTTTTTGGGTAGTCCTGAGAGGAGTGCGTTACAGTAATCTAGTTGACTGAAAACAAAAGCATGAACTAATTTCTCAGCATCTTTTAATGATATAAGAGGTCTAACTTTTGCTATGTTTCTTAAGTGAAAAAATGCTGTCCTAGTGATCTGATTAATATGCGATTTAAAATTCAGGTTACAGTCAACAGTTACCCCTAAATTCTTTACCTCCGTCTTGACTTTTAATCCTAATGCATCAAGTTTGTTTCTAAAAACCTCATTATATCCATTATTGCCAATCACTAAAATTTCTGTTTTCTCTTTATTTAGCTTGAGAAAATTACTATTCATCCATTTAGAAACACAAGTAAGACATTGTGTTAGTGAAACAACAGAGTCTGGGTCATTAGGCACTATTGATAAATACAGCTGCGTGTCATCAGCATAGCTGTGGTAACTCACGTTATGCCCTGAGATAATCTGACCTAACGGAAACAGAGCAGTGGACCCAGGATAGAGCCTTGTGGAACACCATATAGAATATCATGTGTTAGTTGTGGTAATTACAACTCAAAGACAAAGAATTTTCTACCTGCCAGGTAAGATTCAAACCAATTTAAGACACTGCCAGAGAGGCCCACCCATTGACTAAGGCGATTTCTAAGAATATTGTAATCAATGGTGTCAAATGCGGCACTCAGATCTTCTAGTGTGTGTTCAGACCATAGTTTGTTTATTTATTTATATAAAGTACTTCTGTAAAAACCCAAATTTTCCTCTGGGGACAAATAAAGTTTGATCTATCTATCTATCTATCTATCTATCTATCTATCTATCTATCTATCTATCTATCTATCTATCTATCTATCTATCTATCTATCTATCTATCTATCTATTTAAAAGGTACCTTGAAATATAGTATTAATGCCATAAATGTAAAGTGCAAGAAAATGGTGATTCTTTTTTTTCAATCCTAATGGGAGTTTCACTTAGTGTCTTTAGATTTTTTTTAACATATGTGATTAACATTTTAGGTCTTTTTAATATAAACAAGAAGTAGACATCTGCAATATCAAACAGACTCTATTTTTGATTTGTTTAAAATTTTAAATACTTAGATTTTACTATATTGACTAGATTTTTTCAAAGTTTCTAGTCCAGCAGGTTTTAGGCGTGTTAAGAGGTATTTACTCAATGTTTGATTCGCCATGTCTTGTTTTCACACTTTGTGAAAATGATCACTTTGAAGTTAACTAAGTGGAAAAAATATCATTTAGTATTAAATATTATCTAGGCAAGGAGTTAATACTGATGTGAAAGACTAACTTTCACTGATTGCCTAAAGCATTCCGTATATTATAGATTCAGAATTGTGACTTCTATGCCTAACAACATGACTGTAAGAGTAACCATACTCAACTAGATACAGTAGATTGGGAATTGTTCCCTTCTACATGAAACATGGTGACAGAGACATTAGAATTTAAACTCTTGACAACAACTCTAAATTGCTATTTTTGAAGGGAAACATAAGCATAAACAGAAAAAGAAGAAGACAAATAAGAATGTGATCCACTGGGAATTGGGTGTTTCACTTTTGTGGATTTTTTCTGGCCATTGTTGGCACTTTAAAATTTAGCTAACAAGTGTGTTATTTCCATGAGGGACTTGAATGATTTTATGTGATCTTACCTATCAAAGCTGTGGTTAACTTAAAGTTACTTACTAAGTGATAGTGTAATACAAATAGGTGAAAGATATGATTTTCATAAAGAGACTGAGCAAAAAGAACACAAATATTGTTTTGGTAGGGGTTATTGACAATTTTAATGATATTTCTTTGCTTGATAGTTAACTGGGAAACTCTATATTTATGATAAGATTACGCACTACACTATGTGTAGTGTGTTAGTTGTGCTGGCTTTCAGAAGGACATGTCCATATTTATAAAGCCAGGGGTAGCAGTCTCTAAACTTTAAAAAAACAACCCACAGTCTGTTTTATTAATAATGTTCTGAAATAAAGCTCATTTTCTCAATTTCTCATATTGCTCCCAAAGTGAATGGTTTTTGTTTCTTTCTGGGCTCTTATCCAAAGCATCCAAAAAAAGTTAGAATGATGAAAACACAGTAATTGGTTGATTGTTAATGCATATTGGTAAAATCAAGCTTATTAAAGTATAATTTAGGTTTAAAGCTTGAAAAATAGCATTTACACTGAAAAATAATTAATGGTGGAAGGCAGAGTGGCACAGTGGTGGTTTTGCTGTCTTACAGTAAGGGGACTGGGGTTCACATTCCTGGTGCTCTCTTATGGGAGTATGCGTGTTTTCTCTGTGTCCATGTGGGTTTCCTCTGGGTACTCCATTTTCCTCTCACTGTTTAAATATATGCAGGTTAGGTGAATTGGCAATGCTAAATGGCCCCTGGAATGTATGTCTTTACCCTGTAATGGGCCGGTACCCCATTCAGGAATTGACTCTGCCTTGCACCTGATGCTTACTGGAATAGTTTCCAGCTGCCCCTCAACACTGTTCTTAATAAAAGGCTTTGGAAGATGGATAGATGAATGGAAGTAAAACAACTCTTAACATTAAGTTATTTTTATATCCAAAGCATAGAAATATGGAATAATAGTTTTATTAAAATCAAAAATCAGTAAAACATCATTTGTATTCATTTGGAATTCCACTATAAACATTTGTGAACACTTCCTTGGAGACATTATAGTGCCCAAATAAATAGGACTTAATCCTTAATTTATTTTACTGTATGTCCCTATGTCAGCACTGGTGTGACATTTACTTAAAATTAGCAAAGAATATGTTGAATGGATTTAAAGTTTACTACTTGTGCCAATCATATGTTTTCATTTTACAGGCATTTTAAGAACATTTTTTCATTACTTTGCTCAATTTACTGTATAGTAGATATAATACTATAGTTGTCATTCTTTAATAAAAAAATGCGTATGCAATTACTCTTCTGATAAATTAAATTTTCCATACTTTCCACTTAACAGTGTTCTCTGGAGATGTTCATAATGATATGAATTAAGAATGGGTCTTTTAAAATGTCAAGTGTTTTGTGCCATATGGTGAACTTAAATTCAAGCTGCATAGTTTGGATAACAATCAACTCTTATTAAATGTTAGTTAGACATCTGTCCTCTAAAGAGTTGAGAAGCTCTGAAGTCCATCAGGACCCATAACTAATTCCTATAGTTTCATTTAGTGGGTCATTAAATTTAAAGCATGTTAAAGAAAAGTTTGCAGTGCACTCTGTTGGTTTACTATGAGCAGCTATGCAAAGCTGTGATTGTACCTTAAGAGATGGAACAAATCATATTGCACTCAGTAAGATCTACTGACAGGCAGCACTTTTCATGAGTTCAGTCTGTATAGGATGGTATTTTCTGCTTGTCATCCAGATATATATGATTTCTTTACACTGTGGTTGAACTGGGAAACATCAAAGCTAAATTTCCAGCAGTGTCCAGTTTTCCAAATATAATCAGAGCGGTCAAATGCACTCATATTGCTATTGCAAAGGTGCTGGACAAGTTACATCAGCCAGGAACGAATCACCAAAACAATGTCCTGGCATTACATCATATATAGCGGGGAGCCTATAAAAACATCAGCTCCAAACAGGTGCTTTTTCCAACTAGTGCGACAAAAAGCAAGTAGTCCTTTTAAAGATAGTGAGTCACTTCAAAGAGCCATGTTAAGAGCAGAGAATCAATCCATTGTGCTGCTCAGCACCGACACTACATTATAAAGGTGCCATTAGAGATTGAATTCGCTTATATAACTCTATTAATGTGCTGCTCTATAGTGCACAGAAAGTGTTTTGCATTGTGCAAGCATGTTGCATGCTTCATAACTTGGCACACAATCATGGCTTGCCTGTACCTGAAGAGATACAGTATGATGAACCTGATCACGACCCACCAAATGATCAGACAAATTGGACCACGTTACAACTTCATTTGAGTGTTATTAGCAAAATATAAAAACAGGTAATCATAAGCAGCGTTTATTTTTTAATTTGTGGGCAATATCACAGAGTACAGCCCTGAAATTCCTTACTTCATTGGCCACATCTCTTACAGCATCCACTATTGCATTTTGTGACGCCAGAACAGCGTCTGTCAGCACACAGCCAGATGGTCACCCGGCAATTCCTGAGGCAGAGGTGTTTGCACAGCCAGCGACCAAAGAGTGCTCGGCACAGCAGCACCAGCACTGCATGGAGTCACGTCATCTTTCAGCTTTTGTAATATTGTCTGAAACAGAATAAACAGACGACAGGCTGCAATTCGCCTTTTAACATCGACTTTGATATCTGATCACTTCTTTTTTTATTTCAGGAATCGTGTGACTTTCTGAACTTGAACTTTTAAGTGTCTCCACCATGCTGTATCACTCCATAACTTCCTTTTCTTGCTTATACCACTGCTTAAGCCAACAAATAGTACATTTTTCTTTGCCTGCACTTTGCATTCACTGACATTCTTCATTTTTCCACATGCTTTTGCCATTGTCTTTTAACAAAACACTAAACAGAAGGCCATATTTATATTGATTTTTATATCTATCTATCTATCTATCTATCAAAATATGTAAAATTCTGTAGGAGTGTGCATGTGCATTTCACGTTCATTGGGATTTATAAAGGTGAAGTGCATGGAATTTGGCATACACATTTTTTTTGTGTGTACACACATTTCCACTTTTGTCCATATGCCATGTTTTAGAGTGAATTCTATGCCCAGCATTATACATGAGGCCCCTGCTCCTTTCTAATCTAGCCTCGGGCATGAAGCATCTTTAAACTCTCTCACAATCATTTCTGGGCTAAGCCCTGTATGCTCCTTTGTGGCCCCTCTATCCCTGAACTGTGTGAACTTAAACAGATGAATGTGTGAAGTATCTATCCATCAGCTTACTTTAAAGGAGCTGCTCAAAACTGACCCATAGCACCAGTTCGCTCAACTTTTGCCCTTCTTGTGCAACATGATGAGGGGTATGTGCTGTGACCGATTAGACTGGAAATATAATGCATTTGTGACAGAAAGTAAACTCCCCAAAGGCAAAAGAGACAAAAACAAATTGTAATCAGGAACTGAAAAAGAATGTTTTCTTTTTTTGGAACAGGTTATAGAATACTAAAGAATACTAAAAGGAAGTTATAATACTGATTGTCAGTCAAATCCCTGTGCAGGGCGCCAGCCCACTGCAGGGCACACACACACACATACCCACACACCAAGCACACACTAGGGACAATTTAGGATCGCCAATGTGCCTATACTACATGTCTTTGGACTGTGGGAGGAAACCAGAGCACCCAGAGGAATTCCACGCAGACACGGGGAGAACATGCAAACTCCATGCAGGGAGGACCCAGGAAGAGAAACCAGGTCTCCTTACCACGAGGCAGCAGTGCTACCACTGCACCACCCTGCCACCATACTGATTGTTAAAATCCAAAAATTCAAGGTAAAAAAAAAAGCCAAAACCAAACATGAACACAAAAGTGCAATCAATCTCTTAAGGATTGACATTGTTTTTTCATATGGAAAAATCCCAAAACTTTGACACCATGTCCACTGCAAAGTTATCTCAAATACATGCACTGTGCTGTCATAAAAGGCAGAATGCAAATCATGTGACAAGCAAGGGTCATCACCATTACAATGAAAACAAGGGTACAAAATGATGAGAATGTGATATTACTGTAATCACTTAAAATAATCAGCACATAGATAATCAAAGGCTACAAGTGTAAAATTGGTACAGCAGTTGCCACCGTATCTGCCAGTTAAACAAGAGACTTCTCGACTGCTCTCTATATCCCCCAACCCCCAGTGCATCCCTAAGTATTTTGGCTACAGTCTGCTGAGTGACATTGGTAAAGACCTCTTCTCTCGTCAGTGTGTGTTTACTGTACTATTTGTAAGTTTCTTTTGGGAATTTTTCTTGCCACTTATCACTTTTGTGGTACTGTGGCTGCTGGGAAACCTTTACCAACAACCTATCCAATATAATTTGTGTTATATTGCTTGTGTCAAGTAGTTGACCCATTGGTCATAAATTAGCACATTTTTAACAGTTGGTTGTGGTGCCACACCTACATTAAAAACTGGGAATGAGTTCAACATTAATTTTTAAGAAGCAATTTTCTATCAGTGTTCCCATGCAGTAAACTGATACTGTAAACTGAATGTCTAATTGGGATGTTGCTGTGCAACGTCAGCTTAGTAAAGACCCATTTATACTTGGGTGCTGACAGACACAGACGCGCTTGCACACAATGGTTGAGCATGCTGATCTGTAGCGTTCAGTGCACAACAATGTGCGGTAGCAGAATCCCCCAGCTTTTCCCCCTAAGTTTTGTCTTTGCCTCTACATATTGATCTCATGGATATTTCCATTTCTTCTTCATCTTTAACCAGGGTCTGGGTGATTTTTTGCCCTGAATTTATTCACATTTATGTACACAGAGCCAAACTGTTACAAAATTCTCGGGGCACACACCCAGACTAGGTGGCAAAATTTATGTCGCACGCACCCTAGTGGGCCCTTTTGGCAATGCACAAGTGTCAAATATAAACAAACCTTAAGAGTATAAGCAACACGAAAGGCAAAACATCAATGAGAAAATGTGCAGGTAGGACTTTATTAAGATTTTTCTACCAGTGACACCTCAAATCACCAAAATAAGCTAGGCTCAATATTTACCTGTAGGTTAAATACATTTATACTGTAGCAAGATGTTATGTCCTTGAGTAGATCCAGAGTAACAAATGATACAATAATTTGCAACTGCAGTAACAGAAGAAAATCCCAAGTGTACACCAGGAGAACGTAAGAATAACACCCAGTTAATAACTAGGAATCATGCATGGGAAATGTGATTTATATAAATAAAATATAATATTATTTATTATTATACCCTTGTTTCTGAAGCTGAGAAGCAGCAATCATAATCAATTATCCAGTTTGCTCATTTCATTTTTTATGCTATTACTTGATTAAACCATTTCTTAAATTACTCTTCTGGTTCAGTTTTCTAGGACCAATACAACTCAAAGAATAATGGCAACCTGATATTCATGCTGTATTGACAAGTTTTGTTCATCTATCCATTTTCCAAACCTGCTTATGCAGAACAGGTTCATAAGAAAGCTGAAGCATATCCCATCCAGCATCAGGCAGAAACAATCCATAAACAAGACAACAGCTCATCAGAGGATAAACACACACATACTGTATATAACATGGACCAGTTTAGCAGCACCAAACCACCTAACTTTTATGCCTTTAGAAGGAAAACCCATGCAGATATGGAGAGAACATGAAATCTCCACACGGGGAGTACCTGGGACTTGAAACACAGCCTCTTTGTTGAGAGGAAGCACCATTATCACTGTGCCACCAAGCCATACTTAACTTTTTTTCTCTAAGTAAATCATGCAGATTGTATTATATTTTATCAATATAAATTACTTTACAAGATATCACTTTATATTTTCAAAAAGAACAATACACAATAAACTATTACAACTTACAAGTGCAAATCTGACAATTATTTAAAAAATGAGTAAACTATAAATTGCAAGTTGCAACTGGAAAAAAAAAAACAAAAATGATGTTAAATTTCAATTTCATGAGAATGCAATTATTTAAGTATCACTCAATTTGAAACACTACAAATGAATCCTTGGGCATAATAATGCCCCCTGGTGACTATAAAGATTAATTTTTGCATTATTTATTGTTGGCAAGACCAGGTACAGTGCACAATTTAACTACTCCATATTTTTCCAAATACATTATAAACAATTTGATTGAAAACTCAGATTTAACTGTGGCTTTCTTTCTGTGAATGCAGCAGCTTTACATTGGTTTCTGTAAATGTGTATACTATGCATGAAAATATCTGGATATATACATTTTTCAAATGCAGTTTTAAACATTTGCACATCAATAATCTTTCAAAAGAATGTATTTGGGAGAATAATATTTTAAAGACATAGCCTGGTGTTGACGTTGACTAGGGCACATTCACTAAAACCAGAGCAATTTAGACTTTCCAGTTAGCTTAAAATGCACATCTTTGTGGTGATGGAAGGTGTTGGAAGAAAACTGCAGTATGCAGAGGAAACTCACGTATACATGCAGAAAATGTGCAAATTCAATACAGGCTTTAAACAGGTCAGGATTTGAACCCAGCGCTTTGGTGCTTGGAGTTAGAAATCCTTACCCTTGTGCCACCATAGAAAATAAATGTATAAACATTTTAAACGTTTTTGCAAAAATCGTTTTTAAAGAAACACATTTCAAACAATAGAATGTATTACATAATCCTAATATCTCTCCTTTGTTGAATTAATGAGAATTAGAAGAAACTGGAAATGTGCAATTTGTACCTTCAGATATACATTAAAGACATACATATATAAATGTACAACGTGCTGAAATCATAGAGCACAGACAGTATGATAGTAGCTACATCTGAGCCTTGACATCAAAACTTACTGTAAGCAGAGAAAAAATACGTTATGCCAAATAAATAAATAAATGATGTTGGAAGATCACACCAATGAACTCATTTGCTCCAGCTGGAATACAGCAGATGTTTGCACTTAGCAAGGAAACCAAAAATCAAGGACGCTCCCTCTCCTCCCCCACTATGAGTGATTAAAATTGTACATTAGTGTCATGTAATAACATTAGATTTGGTCATTAAAGATGTACTCTTTTAATACATTGTGAAGGATAATTTGTTATCTAAAACATTGCTTTCCTGTGCTACAGTTAAAAAAGAAAAAGTCCAGACTATATTGAAACCTATTATTTTGGCTCCAGGTGGACCACTAGGGAGTCACTATTATCACAAGATGTAAAACAAATCACAAATCTTTAAAAGCAATGCTCCAAACACCCTGAGGTGTTGAGGCGGCCACATAGCACTCATCTTTGAGCTTTCAGCATTGCTCTAATAAGCCAGGAAGTAACACATCAAAGAAACTAATGGCTCCAAAACAAACCCGACCCAGTGATGTATTTTTAACCAGTGCATGAAAACACACAACTGTCATTCTAATCTTAAAAAATACTGAAAAATATAATCACAGAAATACACAAAATGTCAAGTGTAAGTACACTTGCAGCTTAAAGTGTTAAATTTTAGCTTTTAACAACTGAGAGTTTAATTAATTGCTAGGCAGCAGCATTGGACTTAAGTTCAAAATATTTAATAAATGCAGTCATCATAGATATCAGGAATGATAATGTGTAAGCAGAGGCTTGTCAGTAACAACAGAATATTTTTTAAGTAGTAACATTAGAAACACAAAAAGTTAACTTTAAACATATTGCTATGAAAAATGAAGGCTTTCGGCATAACAATTCAAATATTTAGGCGAGTGCATCTAGTAAAAGAAGTACTTTGCTTTATCATTTCATGGTTTCTGTCAACCTGCCTTTTACATTTTAGAACTGCAAAACTTTATTAAGACTAAAAGCTTGACCCTTTATGTGTGCACTTGCCTCTTGGATGTCTCTGCGTAGTCCCATTTCCTATTAATATAATCCCACTGAAGAAAAGGAGGAGAGCTCTTGAAAGCATTTTCCTGCCCCGGCTGACTAGTGATTACAAGTTTAGGAGCTCTTGTATTTGCTGAGTACAACTATTCAAAAGCAGAGTGTGCAGGTCCAACATGAAGCTATACCAAGGGAGGGGAGGAGAAATATGACATCACACCCCACCAGCAGTCTGGCAAGCTGCAAAATCTTCTTCAGAAGAAAAAAAATCTCTTACACACTTCTGGCTTTTGTCACTACTATTATATTAATTACTGCAACATAAGTGATATATCATGTCTGTAGTCTAAATTGTTATCTTGTGTTCTTTGTATTGAATTGTTTTGGTAAAGAGACTTTCACATTGTGCCTACTGTAAAAGAAAAATGAGTAAAATAAACATTGATAACTGAGAAAAGTACTTCCAAACCGGGCAAATTAAGTAATGGTGCTACACCACTATGGCTACTATTATTACATGTGAGATATTCAGACTGTAATAGCACAGTAGTGATGTTTTATAGCTAAAGGAAAGATAATGTAAAACATTTATAATTAAAATACAACTTCATACATTGTTTTCACCCATACATCTTAACATGCTACATCCTTTACCTACGGTGCCTATAAAGAGTAATCACCCACTTGCAAGATTTAAGATTTTATTGTTATACAACATTGAATCACAGTGCATTTAAGGAGAAGGTTTTTAAAGTCAAAGTGAAAATCAACTTCTACAAAGTAAACAAATTAATTACAAAAATAAAACAGAAAATAATCAAATTAATGTTTTGTAGATGTAACTTTGGCAGCCATGACCAGCTTAAGTCAGTGTGCAGAGGTCTTTATCAGCTTTGCACATCTGTACACTGTAATGTTTCCCCATTCTTTTTTGCAAAATTGCTCAGGCTCTGCCAGGTTGCATAGGGCTAGTGAATGAGCAGCCCTTTCAACTTCAGCCACAAATTCTTAGTTGGATTTAGATCTAAACATAGACTCGGCCACTGTATAAAATTAATATTGTTGTTTATAAGCCATTCCTATGTAGCATTGGCCTTATGCCTGGGGTCATTGTCTTGGTGGAAAACAAATCTTCTCCCAGGGTACTGGTTTCTTATAAATTACATCAAGTTTTCCTCCAGTATTTTCCCCAGTATTTTGAGGTATTCATTCTACCCTCTACCCTCACAAACCTTCCAGTGTCTACTGCAAAGAAGCATCCCAATAGCATGAAACTGTCTTTCCCATGCCTCATGGTGGGAATGTGGAATTTTTGGTAATGTGCAGTGTTTGCCTTATGCTAAACATGGCTTTTAGTTTGGTGGCCAAAGCACTCATTTCTGGTCTTGTCAGATCACAGAATCTTTTTCTAGCTGACGTCAGAGTCTCCCATGTGCCTTCTAGCAAACTCTGCCTAAGATGTCATGCACATTTTTCTTTTTGCTGCTCTTCCATTAACTTGTGACTGGAGAAGCTTCGGGACAGTCAGTGTATATACAATCCCTACATTCTCTTGTACTGTAGCTTGTAACTTCTTCAGAGTTCTCGTAGGTCTCCTGGTGGCCTCCCCCACTCAGTCTTCTCGTGCAACCCCTCAGTTTTTGTGGATGACCTTCTCTAGACAGATAAACAGCTGTGATAAACTCTTTGCATTATTTACTTGATTTAATTGGATGCTACAGAATATTCAGTGACTTGGTTGTTTTCTTGTTATCCATCCCTTGACATATGCTTTTCAATCACCTTTTCACTGAGTTACTTGAAGTGTTCTACATTGGGAAGGTTAGCCCATAATACTGACTTACCAGTCATACTGCCAACATTCAAAGTTCCTACCCTCAGTTCAACTCTCTTCACTTTACTCCTCTCCTCCTGCCTCCAGACACATCTCCCCCCTCTGCTTCTCCTTCTATGCTCAATAGTAGCCCAATTTCTGTGAGCACCCTGAGTGTTTTAGAGGTGAAAAGAGTTCAGACAGAGCAATGATTATGCTGGAAATTGGAGGTGTGATGATGAATGTTGTTAGTGCATATGCCCCGCAAGTTGGGTGTGTGATGGATGTAAAAGAAGATTTCTGGAGTGAGTTGGATGAAGTGATGGACAGTGTACCCAAAGGACAGAAAGTGGTGATTGGAGGGGATTTCAATGGACATGTTGGTGAAGGGAATAGAGGAGATGAAAAGGTAATGGGTAGGTCTGGTGTCAAGGAGAGCAATGAAGAAGATCAGATGATAGTGGATTTTGCAAAAAGGATGGACATGGCTGTGGTGAATATGTATCTTAAAAAAGGGAGGGACATAGGGTGATGTACGAGAGTGGAGGAAGATGCACATAGTTAGATTACATATTGTGCAGGAGGTTCAATATGAAGACTGCAAAGTAGTGGCAGGGTAAAGTGTAGTTAGGCAGCATAGGATGGTGGTCTGTAGAATGACACGGAGTTCAAGAAGAGGAATAGAGTGAGGACAGAGCCAAGGATGAAACAGTGGAAGTTGAAAAAGGAAGACTGCAAGGTTGAGTTCAGGGAGGAGGTAAGAAAGGCACTGGGTGGCAGTGAAGAGTTGCCAGATAGCTTGGCAAATACAGCAGAACTAGTAAGGGTAACAAGCAAGAAGGGTGCTTGGCATGACATCTGGACAGAGGAAGGAGGAAAAGGAAACCTGGTGGTGGAATGGGGAAGTACAGGAGAGTATTCACAGGAAGAGGTTGGCGTAGACAAAGTGGGATAGTCAGAGAGATGCAGAAAGTAGACAAGAGTACAAAGAGATAAGGTGTAAGGTGAAGACAGAGCTGGTAAAGGCTAAAGAAAAGGTGTATGATGAGTTGTATGAGAGGTTGGACACTAAAGTGGGAGAAAAGGACCTGTACTGATTGGCTAGACAGAGGGACCGAGCTGAGAAAGATGTGCAGCAGGTTAAGGTATTAAGGATAAAGATGGAAACATACAAGTGAGGAGAGTGTGTTAAGAAGATGGAAAGAGTGCTTTGAGAGGCTGATGAACAAAGAGAATGAGAGAGAGAGAAGGTTGGATGTGAATCAGGAAGTGCAACAGATTAGCAAGGAGGAAATAAGGACAGCTATGAAGAGGATGAAGAATGGAAAGGCCGTTGGTCCAGATGATATACTTCTGGAAGCATGGAGGTGTTTAGGAGAGTTGGTAGTAGAGTTTTTAACCAGATAGTTTAATGGAATCTTGGAAAGTGAGAGGATGCCTGAGGAGTGAAGAAGTGTACTGGTACCAATTTTTAAGAATAAGGGGAATGTGCAGAGCTGTAGTAACTAAAGGGGGGTAAAATTGATGAGCCACAGTATGAAGTTATACGAAAGAGTAGTGGAAGCTAGGCTAAGAAGGGAGGTGATGATTAGTGAGCAGCAGTATGGTTTCATGCCAGGAAAGACCACCACAGATGTGATGTTTGCACTGGAAAGATATAGAGAAGGCCAGAAGGAGTAGCATTGCGTCTTTGTGGACCTGGAGAAAGCATATGACAGGGTGCCTCGAGAGGAGTTATGGTGTTGTATGAGGAAGTCGGGAATGGCAGAGAAGTACTGTATGTAAGAGTTGCACAGGACATGTATGAGGGAAGTGTGACAGTGGTGAGGTCTGCAGTACGAGTAACAGATGCATTTAATGTGGAGGTTGGATTACATCAGGGATCGGCTCTGAGCCCTTTCTTATTTGCAATGGTGATGGACAGGTTGACAGACGAGATTAGACAGGAGTCCGTGTGGACTATGATGTTTGCTAATGACATTGTGATGTGTAGCGAAAGTAGGGAGCAGGTTGAGGAGACCCTGGAGAGGTGAAGATATGCTCTAGAGAGGAGAGGAATGAAGGTCAGTAGGAACAAGACAGAATACATGTTTGTAAATGAGAGGCAGGTCAGTGGAATGGTGAGAATGCAGAGTAATGTTGGCAAAGGTGGATGAGTTTAAATACTTGGGATCAACAGTACAGAATAACAGGGATTGTGGAAGAGAGGTGAAAAGGAGAGTACAGGCACGGTGGAAGGGGTAGAGAAGAGTGTCAGGAGTAATTTGTGACAGACAGAATATTAGAACACTCTAGACAAGAACAGGCAATTCAGCCCAATAAAGCTCGCCAGTTCTATACACTTATTTCTTCCAAAAATACATCAAGTTGAGTTTTGAAAGTCCCCAACGTCTTACTGTCTACCACACTACTTGGTAGCTTATTTCAAGTGTCTATCATTCTTTGTGTAAAGAAAAACTTCCTAATGTTTGTGCGAAATTTACCCTTAACAATTTTCCAACTGTGTCCCCGTGTTCTTGATGAACTTATTTTAAAATGACAGTCTCGATCCACTGTACTAATTCCCTTCATAATTTTAAACACTTCAATCATGTCACCTCTTAATCTTCTTTTGCTTAAACTGTATAGGCTCCGCTCTTTTAATCTTTCCTCATAATTCAACCCTTGTAGCCCTGGAATCAGCCTAGTCGCTCTTCTCTGGACCTTTTCTAGTGCTATGTCCTTTTTGTAGCCTCGAGACCAAAACTGCACACAGTACTCAAGATGAGGCCTCACCAGTGCATTATAAAGATTGAGCATAACTTGTTTGGACTTGTCTCCACACATCGTGCTATATTGCTATATCACCTAACATTCTCTTAGCCTTCTTAATGGCACCTGAACACTGTCGGGAAGTCAATAGCTTAGAGTCCACTATGACTCCTAAATCCTTCTCATAAGGTGTACTCTCGATGTTCCGACCACCCATTGTGTATTCAAACCTAACATTTTTACTTCCTATGTGTAATACTTTACATTTACTGACATTAAATTTCATCTGCCACAAATCTGCCCAAGCCTGTATGCTATCCAAGTCCTTCTGTAAATGATATAAAGAATTCCAAATTATCTGCTAATTCACCTATCTTGGTATCATCTGCAAAAGTAATCCGCTTGTTACTTATATTCCTATCTAAATCATTTATATATATTAAAAATAGCAGCAGCCCTAGCACTGACCCCTGTGGAACACCACTCTTAACATCGACCAGTTCTGATGAGGTTCCTCGCACCATCAACCTCTGCTTCTTGTGTCTGAGCCAATTCTGCACCCATCTAAAAACATCACCCTGAACTCCTACTTCTTTTAATTTGATGCCCAACCTCTCATGTGGCACCTTATCAAATTCTTTCTGAAAGTCCAAATAAATCTATACTAATAAAAGGCAAAGCCCTCACTGACTCACTGACTGACTGACTGACTGACTGACTGACTGACTCACTCATCACTAATTCTCCAACTTCCCGTGTAGGTAGAAGTCTGAAATTTGGCAGGCTCATTCCTTACAGCTTACTTACAAAAGTTAGGCAGGTTTTATTTCGAAATTCTACGCGTAATGGTCATAACTGGAACCTGTTTGACTGACTCACTCATCACTAATTCTCCAACTTCCCGTGTACGTAGAAGGCTGAAATTTGGCAGGCTCATTCCTTACAGCTTACTTACAAAAGTTAGGCAGGTTTCACTTCGGAATTCTACGTGTAATGGTCATAACTGGAACCTGTTTTTTGTCCATATACTCTAATGGAGGAGGCGGAGTCACGTATCGCGTCATCACGTATTACGCCTCCTACGTAATCACGTGAACTGAAAACGAGGAAGAGATTTACAGCACAAGTCAAATGCGGGAACGAAGGTAAATGACGTTAATTGTGGACTGTCTTTTAATACTGTGTATTTGTTGAGCGTCTTTTAATACTGTGTAAGCATACATATTAACACATGTGCAATTAAACGTGTGCATTTACGGGGTGATTTCTCAGGCTTAAAAGCTCGCCTTTTATTAAAAAGGTAAATGCAAACTCTTTTCATTCTGAAGGGCACAAACCACGTTAGATTTCAGCCGTTAAACGCGCAAAAATGTCAGTACACCAGATAAATAAGCGCAACATATTATCAGTTGTATTGTATGCTTACAATACATATAGAAATTTGTTAATCGTTAACTAATATTATGGGATGGTGTTTTTCGACTCGCGCTTTGATTTAAACGATTGCATGTCTTGGTGGGTTTGCGTAGCTTATTGTCAATATCTTTATAGCTCTTTTTAAGACTTAATTTAAAAAGGTTTTCTTTTCTTCTTAATAAAAATTTAAAAGCAGT